>NW_022689259.1:0-742 GCF_011630105.1 Anneissia japonica | reverse complement strand
TCGCGTAGTTTGCATTAAATTCGATGGAACGTCCGCCCTCTCTACGATGGCAAAATTAGTCTGAAAGTTGTTGTCTGTGATGACGCTCCAAGCTAGGCCTAGGTAGGCCCGTGTTCACGCGACGAGGCTATGCAAAACTGTTAAAGTTTTAAGAAAGACTATTCGATGAGTTATTTTACAATAACATGTACAAAATAAATATATTTGAGGAGTTTAAAAACTGTCGAAATCTACTCGAGCGGAGGCTGATTATTGTGAAGAAAAATTGCCACATAGCGGTTTGTTTTGATATTATACCCACTAGCCTATATAACATTCATGTCGTGTTATTCACTTTAAATTCGGTCTATTTCATACTAAATAGAATTTAATGGAAAGAAAATGACAAATTATGAGTCCACCAGTACCAAATAATTTTATCTAAGTGCCGTCTTGTTTTATAGCACAAACAGCAATCACATCTATTTTTAATCAACACAGCTGATAAAACATTGTACAAAACATCATGGTTCCCCTGTTGTAATTTTTTGTTTACATTCTTTGCATTGACTGCCTGCCATTAAAATTTATGTTTAAGCCAAAGCGTTCAGGGGCCTTCGACAGCCCCTGTCCTCTAGCCACTGTTTTGTCAACCCGATCTTCTCTTTGAATTTCTGAAGATTGGCAGTGGTTTATTGCCTTTAAAATCTCAAGCAACAGAGTAGATCCCGGTGATACGTTATGTTGTTAAAAAATAATTAAA
>NW_022689258.1:0-506 GCF_011630105.1 Anneissia japonica | reverse complement strand
TCAATGTTAATTAAACCAGAGCGAATTAAAACAAAAATAAGAGGTTCCACAGTAGGCTTGATTAGGCATTTTATTACTATTCTGTTTCATGCTACACGTACATGGTGCAACACTCTTCAGATAAAATTACTTAATGACTAAGATAGATTATTAACACAGATTAATCAATTATAAAACTGAGCATGTGCAGAGTAAAAACAGTAATACAAAGGCAGTGGTAGACTATGATCATTAGGTGATTAACAATAGAATAGTGAAAGATAAACTCGAGCTCGAAATATTCGAAATAAAAAATTATCTTATGTCTATTTTGTCAACATATACGACTCTACTTTGTGCATTCGTACTCATTTTATGTATGTATATATATATATATATATATATATATGAATACAAATAAATATAAATGAATACACTAAACGAATAATTAACTTATTTTTTAAAATATTTTTTTACCTTCACCAAGTAAAGATGTGTTATTTTCTCCAAAATATATTCTATAGAAT
>NW_022689257.1:0-555 GCF_011630105.1 Anneissia japonica | reverse complement strand
CACTGAAGAAGATATATCACCAACAATTGAAGACTCTAGTCGAGGTTAGTTATGTTTTATTAGTTAAAGCTTACTAAAGCGTGATGTTAGAGCTCCATATAAGAATTGGCATCAATATTTTGTGTAAAATTAATCTCATTGATGAATAGTGCCAAATGCTAAAATATCTATATAAAACTTAATTTATTGATTACTGTATTGTTTTTCTTCCAGCTTTTTGTTCCTAATCAAATGAGATTGAACTACCTCAATTTAGTAGTTTTGTAAAAGAAAAATTGGCTTCTGGACAAGCAAAATCTGTGTGGAGCAAGCTAATTGACGAAAGTGCTCATTTCTTTATGACAAAATACCCCAATCTTGGATCTGCTGAAAACTATAAATTAATTGGAAAAAGATTGTTTGCTGCTTACCCTTCCATAAAGCATGAGGGAAATGACCCATGGGTAAGTGAATCTTAATAACACTGACATACTATAACCAATAATGCCAGATCCTATCACACCATGTGTTTTAGAACCAGTACTTAATTCTTTCCTCTCTTATGTTGCCTGATTG
>NW_022689256.1:0-1175 GCF_011630105.1 Anneissia japonica | reverse complement strand
TTTGTAACACTAAATTAAGATGTTAAATTACTCTATTTTTAGTATGTTTACCTTAATAATAAGACTTATAAAGCGCACAAATCCACTGTAGAAGTTCTCAAGGTGCTTCATATGAAATTCCATTCTTGACTCAATATTAGTTTAAGCCAACATCCCAATTTGATTTGTGATTTATTTCAGTTGGTTGATATGGGTTTTACAAGAGAGCATGCAATTAATGCTTTGAACAACTCATCATCTGTAGAAGCAGCTACTGAATGGGCTTTGACACACCCACCTAGGATGCAGGTAAATCACATTAGTTATAGCGCTCTCTTATCGTATTTAAATAAATATGCATAGTGTTTTAAATGATATTTTTTTATCTGAACAGTCTTATTTACTCCGTGGCTCTGAGTTATTTTTTTGCAGAAAGGTCATCTAGGGTAAATAAGAAATAATAATAGTTTCTCATATTTCTTTAAAATGCATCCCCTAGCCCTGGTCCTTAGTTCCCCTCTAAAGGATGTAGTTATGGTGGTCCATCAAATAGTGATGTAAAATTTTTCTCTAAAAAGAGCAAATAATTTTTTTAAGACTCATCCTTATTTTATTATAATTATTTGTGTTTTTATTATTTCCTTTAGGTAATCAATTTATTTACATAATTTATGTAAATTGTATTTATTTGAGCTTATAATTGATGCCCTTAATTGTCTTTGGTTTTAATAGAATTTGATGATGGATTTGTCTGAAGAAGATCAGATGATGAGGGCAATAGCAATGTCTCTTGGAGAAAATATATTTATGTCATCTGATAAGTCGGTATGTGTAAGGTTGTCAGTTACATCAATAAGTGCACATAGCGAAGTACACATGAATAGAAATAATAGAGAGGCACACATGGATATAAGCACACAAAGCAAAGTTTACATGTATACCAATGCACATACAAAAGTATACGTGGATACAAGTGTACAAAGCAAAGTTCACATAATACCATTGCACATACAAAGTAAACATGGATACAAGTGTACAAAGCAAAGTTTACATGTATACCAATGCACATACAAAAGTAAACATGGATACAAGTGTACAAAGCAATGTTTACATGAATACCAGCGCACATAAAAAAATAAACATGGATACAAGTACAAAACAAAGTTCACATGAATACCAGTGCAGATACAAAGGTA
>NW_022689255.1:0-842 GCF_011630105.1 Anneissia japonica | reverse complement strand
GTATTGCCATATAATTAATATTCTAAACAAGTGGATGATCCAGGAATTCGAAATTGAGGGAGCCCTAGAGAGGGACTTTCACAGATGAAGAGTCTATACTACCTCAGTCCCACCATGGTTGGGGTTGAGGTGAGAAAATTAATGATTATGGCACCTCCAGATTGCAGGAAATGCCACTATTGGAAAAATACATTTTTCTTTTTTGAAAAATTGGGAGGGGGAGGAGGGCACCCTCCCCTTGAACCTGCAACTGTAAAAATAAAACTGAATATATTATTTTGTGATTAACATGGTCATTTTATAATATATTTTATCCAATTATAATTATAGAACATACGGTACACGTTTTTTTTTTATCAGCCACACTCCCTGAAGTGGTACAGTATACATAGTGCATACTAAATACTATATTCTCTTAATTTCATTGTACTGCACTATTGTAATTAGAATGATTTCTCGCATGTGTTGCTTTTGTAGTGCAACACATCCTCGTCGAACATTTTGTAGACTAGTGTTACTGTACCATTTTTTCTTTTTGATATTTTAATGGACATAATTAGGTACTCAAACTATGCTAGTAATTGCAAGACATAAAAAAAAGGCACTATGGTATATTTCATCTAGATCTCTGCACGCGTCTGGATGGTTAATCAGCACAAACATTTTCTCCTTACGCACATCAATATATGATTGCCGCTGCCGCCACCACCACCGCCGCCGACACCGTCATCATCATCATCATCATCATCATCAATATTATTATTATTATTATTATTGTTATTATTATTATTATTATTATTATTATTATTATTATTATTATTATTATTATTATTATTATTATT
>NW_022689254.1:0-1536 GCF_011630105.1 Anneissia japonica | reverse complement strand
ACCTAACATGCTATTGATTCGACCATGATACAGACTTTAATTTTTCATTCTTTTTGTCTCTAAATTTTTGATTTATTTTGCTTTAAAAATGCATAATCATTGACCATTGCTCCATTCTCAGTGCACTTTAATATAAATCCATAATCGTTTTAAGTTTTACCATAGTAGAATCCGTTATACATACTATTCTCTTTGTATTTGTTTATCAAACACTAACATAACACCATTTTTTCGGATATATTATTTTTAGATTAATCTGTACTTTTTTTTCTATATTTTTTCAGGGACTACATTATAGTCAAAGAGTAACGATTCCACTCAGTTATTAAACGGAATTTGTTGTTATTTATTTGGCAGTTAAGTGGAATTTGTCACTATAGGCACGGTACTCGTACTGTACTTTGTATAAATGATGAAAATGTTGGCAGTATGTTTCTTCGCAATCTACTTTGTCATGAGTCAGATAGAACTTTCCGATTCGTCACCTCAAGGTATTGTAATGTACAATTAGCCTATTTTGGCCTATTTGATTTTGTTTATTGTCAACACATAAATTTATTTTTAAAAATTTTATACTAATTCTGTAGCGCTGTGGCACTTATAACATTTTTTGGAGGCTTCAGTGCGGCGCTTATTCAATAATTGGGTGGCGCTTTCTATGTCAATTCCCACGTTAACTATTTCACATAATTATTCCCGTAGTTCAGTAGGCATATTATAGGTTCTATCATCGTAACAGATGTTTATTAAGAAATTCTTTGTTAGTTATTCATTTTAACACTGTATACATTATTACCCGGTTTCATTACACACAGGGTAATATTATTAATCTCGATCAAGCGCCGCGATGCTTATTCGAGAGCGGAGCATAAAAAAAAAAATCACATTTGGCGCGGAACTTATGCCAGCATTCACATATGCCAGCATTCACGGTAATTGCTATTATATAAAATCAAATATACCACATGAAATAATTTAAAAAAAAGTTAGGCTATTAAAACAAGTTATTTCTTTAAAAATGATTTACTTCAATATTATGTGCGACCAAATCGAGTGTTAGGTAGCATGTACCTACTGTAAACCACAGCATACCCTAAGTAGAATGCTATCTTTGACTTAAAAAAAAAATCTTAAAACCTAAAAACATAAAAATAATGTATAAAAGTATATACAGTATACAGTAGATAAAGAAAATAAAACAGAATAAGCTTCTTGGACGTTTTAATTCATAGATTGTACGATAGTAATATCAAAACTTCAGTTTTTAGGAAAATAACACATACTGAGCTTATTCTATGATATTATAGTTTCTGTTCAAAGATTTATAAAACCAAAATTGTATAAGATCAAAAGTTCTTGGCTAGGAATGCATAACAATATTAATGAGTTTTAGTACCTGGCTAGGAATGCATAACAATATTAATGATTTTAAAAATAATTATATAATAATTAAGCACTTGTACCCTTTTAAATTATTGGACAGCATAATTATTGTAAATGCATCATTTGTTAAGAAAAATAAGTTAATAATGCTTT
>NW_022689253.1:0-1157 GCF_011630105.1 Anneissia japonica | reverse complement strand
ATTTTTTTCTGCTATTTTTCTGGGACAATGCTTCTTAAAGTATATCAGACTACAATTAGGACTCACCTCAGATCGCCAATCATCTGGTTTTTCTCTTCAATTTCATCTTTGAACCGCTGGTGTTGATCCATCGTAGCAACTCTGAGAGTCTAAAATGGAAAATTGAACAAATTATGTTTAGACCACAGAAGAATCTTTGCAAAACATAACAATTATTTGTATTTACATTCTCTTAGTTTAAAGGTGATTTGAAAATCAGGGTTAGATGGCAATTTATGTTTTGTTTTTAATTATTAATTTCCTATTTTCCTGACTCCTAGGTTCTGTCCCACCCATTGCTCTCCCATACATTTTGATTGAAAAAATATTATCTCATTAACTGAGTTTTTTGACAAACACCATTTTTTGTTTCAGAAAAATCAGTTGTACAACATATCAACAATGTTTTCCTCTGGTGCCTGGCTTTAATGACAAACACTGAAATCTAAATAAGTGGAAGGAAGGATAAATTAAAATGTTTTTATTTAATGATTTCATAATCAAAATTCTAATAATTAATTTTAATTCTTAAATAATACTATTAATAATACCAGTGATAATAATAACACCAGTAATAATAATAATAATAATAAAAACAATAAATAACAAACAATATAAATGTTTTTATTTAATGATTTCATAATTGAAATTTTAATAATTAATTTTAATTCTTAAATAATACTAGCAATAATATTAACACCAATGATAATAATAATAAAAACAATAAAGAACAGACAATAACAATGTTCACACTCACTCGCAGTTGTTTGAGTTCTTTGTCCTGCTCAATGCTTTTTGGAAGCATTTTTGCCAGTCCTTTTGTCAACTCAGAGCTTCCATGCTCTGTTCTACATTTTTTTTCAATATCCTTCAGTTGCAGGGAGAGGCTTGTGTGGCCTTCTTGCTCAGTCTTTAAAAATATAATGGACACAATTATCAAATATAATTATACAATACATTATATAGATTAAAAAATGTTTATGTTTAGATGTTGATGTAAACATTTCTATATATATATATATATATAGATTAAAAGGCAAAATACTGGAAAACAACAATGCTGTGGGAAACAATGGCTGGATCTCAGTGGAGATACAAAAATGATAAGCAACAGCTAA
>NW_022689252.1:0-658 GCF_011630105.1 Anneissia japonica | reverse complement strand
GGACTTAGAAAAATTTTCGAGATTTCTGGACTTAGAAAAATTTTCGAGATTTCTGGACTTAGAAATATTTTCGAGATTTCTGGACTTAGAAAAATTTTCGAAAATCTGGACTTAGAAAAATTTTCGAAAATCTGGACTTAGAAAAATTTTCGACTTTTCTGGACTTAGAAAAATTTTCGAGATTTCTGTCCGGTGCCGGACACGTTGTTGCGCACACAAGCACCGGCGCCGGGTGCACCGCCTCAGTACACGAACACCGAACAGACGTCGAGTACGTGGACGCGTCCGCGATCCTCAGACGGACGTCGAGTACACGGAAGCCTCCTCGGATCTCCTAACGACGTCGAGTACGCAGACGCGTCCGCGAATCTCAGACGAACGTCGAGTACGCGGACGAGTCCGCGATCCTCAGACGGACGTCGAGTACACGGACGCCTCCTCGGATCTCCTACCGACGTCGAGTACGCGGACGCGTCCGCGAATCTCAGACGAACGTCGAGTACGCGGACGCGTCCGCGAATCTCAGACGAACGTCGAGTACGCGGACGCGTCCGCGATCCTCAGACGGACGTCGAGTACACGGACGCGTCCGTGATCCTCAGACGGACGTCGAGTACACGGACGCCTCCTCGGATCTCCTACCGACGTCGAGTACACG
>NW_022689251.1:0-971 GCF_011630105.1 Anneissia japonica | reverse complement strand
CACATCAGCTATGACTTCATCTAATCTTACAACCTCATCTAATATTCATATGTACGCAGACGGATTTATCAAGTGATCCTAGGAAAGGTGCTGGCATAAAAATGGGTCATGGGGCAAAGTGAATTTTTTTATTTAACACTTTTGGCCGCACCCAAACTTTGATGTTTTGGTTTGCTTCCAAAAATGTTCATGCACTAATTTCATACAACTTTATGCTCAGTTTTCATATTACAAATGATTGGCGAATTGATTGGCCGAGCGGTTAAGTCAGGGGCACCGTAACCTTCAGCTGTAATATCGGCGCTGGTTCGAACGGCCCCCTCGCCAGTGGTTCCGAAGGTGGAACAAGTCTTCTCGGATAAGGACTTTAAACCGTAAGCCCAGTGTACGCATTTGGCTTGTGTACACTTTAGAAAACCCAGTACATCATTCCTTAAGAGTAGGGGGTTACCCTGGTGTACTGGTCCATTAAGTCCCCTGTTGTTAAATGGATATGCCACGTAGGACAGTGATTAGGTTCACTTATTGGCATCTTGGCATGCCTTAAAGGAAATTAAATGAAATTGGTGTTGGGATGTTTTCTAGCCAAAGATGGTTTGCAGGTTGTACACATAGGTTTTGTTTTTGTTTTTGCAGGAAACAGCAAAATCAGCTAAATTTGAAAGGCAACATGTTTACATTGTCACATTGTTGTGAAACATATTTTAATTATTTCTTTCATTTCAGCGGGGAAAAAAAAAATATATATGGACATATGCGGAAAGGGTGAGTGCATGTATTTTATTTCTTTACTGTTTATTTTTGAAAACCTAATTTTTGTGTGTACAGTAGAACCCCTATTAAAGGGACACCTGCAGGACCTAAAGTGTCCTCCTAATAGTGTTGTTCCCTGAATAAGGGTTGGCTGTAGGGTAAAAGATTTACTTCCCTAGTTTCGTGGCCGAAAAAAATGTCCCCTTAATAGGGGTGTC
>NW_022689250.1:0-1174 GCF_011630105.1 Anneissia japonica | reverse complement strand
GTTCCCCTTAAGGTAGGCCTACAGGTTGGTTTTAGTAACATAATAATAATTAATAATAATAATAAAAATAATAATAATAATAATAATAATAATAATAATAATAATAATAATAAGAATAACAACAACAACAACAACAACAACAATAATAATAATAATAATAATAATAATTTCAGCATTAATTACCTTGACCTAAGCCGTGTAATGAAGAACCATACTATATTACTAGGTCTCTAATAATAACAATAACAATAACAATAATAATAATAATAATAATAATAATAATAATAATAATAATAATATTAATAATTCTGTAATAATATAATCATTTCGGCATTACATGTAATTAATCTGGTCTAGTCTGGTAATCAAGAATCTGCAGATTAGTATGCCTGATATTAATAACTAGGCTTAGGCCTCATTTATACATTCATTGGTGCTCTGCATTGGCAGGTCTTATGGCATCCAGTATTTTAGAGGTGCCTCTTCTCAGCTCTTCTCTTAATTGGAAAATAACTGTCACCATGTTTCATTTGATCAAACGCCCCGAGAAACGCGGTTTTCCTTACTCTCTGTGCTTTCCCCAGAAGGCGTATATTTTTTTGTAGTTAGGCCTAGGTAATTATGCAAAACCCAGACCTAACTAAAAAATAAAAATTGCCACAGTATGTAACTCAAATTAAAATAACACTTTTTCACTCGTGCAGCTCAATCAAATATTATGTCATTTTAAACGACCCATTAGTATTAGCATGGTAACATCAATGTATTTTTAAAAATTAGACAGCGACGTTTTCTCAGATCAGATCAGAAGTTGTTGATGACCTTTTGACCTGAATTCTGCAATATGAGATTTTCGGGTCGATTCAGTCGAGACGGCCCGAGTGGAGTTTCATGTAAATGTTTCGTACGGGGAAAAATCGCGTACTGGATATCAGCGCATGCTGTACCATGTCATACAGGGTGGGTTTCCTAGATTAGGTAGCATACTGGTTGTCAGCGCATGCCGTACCGCATGTAAATTACAAGGTTCTTTTCCATGTATTGCACTGCTGGTCAGCGCATGCTGTGACACCTGTTAAATGCAATTTCCTTTCAGGTGTTATACATGTTGTTAGTGCATGTTTCTTTGCCTTAGGTTACTCCCTCTTTGAGTAAAGGATCAACTGCAAAACTT
>NW_022689249.1:0-707 GCF_011630105.1 Anneissia japonica | reverse complement strand
AGCAGTAGTCAAAACAATTCCATCGGTTGATGGTTCTGCTTCATTAAATCTGTGGAAATAACAGTTTAACACAATTTAGCATTACAAATTGTGTATGTGGGTCGAGTCGAGTGGCCGAGCGGTAAGGCAGGGGCGCCGCTAGCTACAGCTTTAACATCGGCGCTGGTTCCAGTCGCTCCTTGTTTATGGTTCGGTTGGTAGAACCAAGTCTTCTTGGATAAGGAATTAAAATGGAGGTCCAGTGTATACATCTGGCTCGTGTGCACTTTAAAGAACCCATTGCATCTTTTGGAAGAAGTAGGGGGTTACCCTGATGTTATGGTTCATTTCAGCCCCTGTCGTTGTGGAATGATGTGAACATGTATCTATTAAGAAGCGCCTCTTCACGGCTGCTAGGTAGTCACGGACCACGCCCATTTGTAATTCAGCACAATGACGCTGCAAGTTACGGGTTATTCTCCTACCTTTACCTTTACCTTTATGTTAGAGTGGATATTGTAGTATAAGTGCAATGGCGGATTTTGAGGAGGGCATTGCAAGTATCTTCATATGAATTATAGATTTCATATATATTTGCAATTGATTGATTTATTGATGATTGGGCTGTGGATTACATGGAGGAGTAGAGGTATGACTAATGATCATTTGTACATTTTGAAACAATAATTGTTTTCATCCAGGTCCAGAGAATAACCCACTTCTGTGGC
>NW_022689248.1:0-649 GCF_011630105.1 Anneissia japonica | reverse complement strand
TTATTGGATACAGTACTTGCCAAACTTATAATTATAGGTGGATAATAGCTTGCCACAAATATGTTTTTTTAGAGGCAATATGAGATTCATATTCATATTAAATCTGATTTTGAATTCTGTTTTATTTATTAATGAATTTTTCTGTGATTTTTTTTTTTGAGATTTTTGTTTATAAGTCTCTGAAATTTAAATCTAAAATTACTTTGTTTTGGTCGGCCCCTGTAGTCTATTGTTATGCCTTAATTAGGGTCTAATATTTAGTAAAGATGAAACCAATTATTCATCTTCAATTTTACTTTATTAAAGATACAAATTTCGTTTGTGGTGACGTACTGGTAGTATATTACAGGTTACTATTATAGCCTAAATTGAATATCATTGTTTACAAGTTACTTGGTTTTTCATCCTGTGAGTGAGTCATGCACTGATCTTTTTTTTTTCTTGCTGTCTTGGTTTACAAACACGTTTTAAAAAGTCTCAATTTCATGAAGTGTCGAGCAATTTTATAAACACGAAAGTGTCAAATATTAATTGCGTATCATTGATGCTCACATAAAGGTACTACTACTACTACTACTTACTACTACTTACTACTACTTACTACTACTAGTAGTACTACTACTACTACTACTACTACTACTACTACTAC
>NW_022689247.1:0-837 GCF_011630105.1 Anneissia japonica | reverse complement strand
CGGAGTCTCGTCGCGTGCTTCCACCTCCCTTTCAGATCGCCAGAAGGTGCATCGTGCATCGCAACTCGGACGACCCGTTCAACAGGACGGCGACTAACCGAAGCATGGAAGGTTGTCCGTTCGCGGAAGAAATCTAGACGGACGGCCGGTTGACCTGGAGAGTACGAAGGTGGAATTCCAGTGTTACGCCGAAGACGAAGACGGCGACGTAACTTTACGAAGAGGCGACAGATACGAGTCCGTGGGTCGAACGTACTGCACGCTCAGGTCACGGGACAGGAACGGCATCCCCGTGGAGAACACGTTCGGGAACCTGCCGTCTGCCGTCGACGACCTGGACGCCCAGTGCGCCGTCGGTGTGCACGGGTGCGCTTGGCACCGATGCACCACGAACGAGAAGGGATACGTCGAGAATTTCGAGTACGACGAACGAATCCACCTGGAACTCGAGGAAAACCGATCCCGTGCAGCCGTCCGTGCTCTACCTCTCCGTTCGGCTCGACGTGACCGGACGCGTGACCGCCGTAGTTCTCTCCGACGGAAGGATGTCGAAGGAGCCCGAAGAGAGGGAGGTGCTGCGATGTCTGACGAACATCGTGAAGTCCGCCGACGTTCTCGTGTATCACGGAGAGTGGGTGAAGACGGTGTTGACGAACAGATGCTCGGCGTGCGACCTGCCGATACCCCGATGGCCGATATGCGTCGACACCTCCAAGGACGCCGACGGGTGCCGCGATCGCGATTCCATGTACGAGTACGCGAGCAGAAGATATTGCAACGAACTTTCTGCACGAACGTCCGACGACGTGCTTGATGAGGAGCTGTCTGTCCTCCGAG
>NW_022689246.1:9447-11270 GCF_011630105.1 Anneissia japonica | reverse complement strand
TCAAGAGGAAGTGTCTGCAGGCATCGACACCATCTGCATGTGGGATGTTAGTGTATAGAGAGGACGTCCATGGTGACGAGGAGTGCATTGTTAGGTAGTGCAGTGATGTTATTCAGAATATTAAGAAAGTGCGTTGTGTCCTGGATGAAACTAGGTATGTTATGTAAAAGAGGGTTAAGATAAGAATCAACCAAGCCTGATAGGGATTCAGTAAGGGTACCAATAGATGAAAGGATGGGTCTACCAGGTGGAGTGATGTTCAATGACTTAGCTAAATTGAATATTTCATTGGGAGAGGATGGAACTGTGAGATTACGAGATTTAATTTTCGGGAGTTTGTGTAATTTAGGTATGGTGTAAAATGTGCCGGGCTTGGGATCAACAGGAATAGAACCGCTTACCTAGTAGCAAAATCGCTAGATAGATTAGAAACAATAGTATTAAGGTCACGTTACTATTGTTGTTAATCCCAAGCCCGGCGCATTTTACACCATACCTAAATTACACAAACTCCCCAATTTAATTAAATCTCGTAATCTCACAGTTCCATCCTCTCCCACTGAAATATTCAATTTAGCTAAGTCATTGAACATCACTCCACCTGGTAGACCCATCGTTTCATCTATGGTACCCTTACTGAATCCCTATCAGGCTTGGTTGATTCTTATCTTAATCCTCTTTTACATAACATACCTAGTTCATCCAGGACACCACGCACTTTCTTAATATTCTGAATAACATCACTGCACTACCTAACAATGCACTCCTCGTCACCATGGATGTGTCCTCTCTATACACTAACATCCCACATGCAGATGGTGTCGATGCCTGCAGACACTTCCTCTTGAACAACTCATTTTCTGCTGAAACCACTAATGATATAACCACTATTATTGACTTCATCTTAACACATAACAATTTCATGTTTAATAATCAGCACTTTTTACAAGCACAAGGTACAGCCATGGGCACTAAAATGGCCCCTAGTTACGCCAACATATTTATGGCCGAACTTGAACACAGGCTAATTTCTTCCTTTGATCTCAAACCTTTGCATTTTTATAGATACATTGACGATATTTTTTTCATTTGGCCTCACGGTTTTGAAAACCTTACTAAATTCGTCACTCACTGTAACAATTTTCACCCACTATCAAATTTACTATGGAACACTCTAACACGTCTATCCCCTTTCTTGATGTTAATGTTTCCATTTCAGGCAACAGTATTTCCACATCTCTCTATTCTAAACCCACCGATAATCACACATATCTTAACTTTCATAGCTCACATCCTAACAAACTTAAAACAATCTATTGTTTACAGCCAAATGCTTCGCTGTAAACGCATTTGCTCTGATCCTACCGACTACACTACTAACGTCACTAAACTTACTGACCACTTTCTTAATAACGGCTATCCCCTCAAACTTATAAAATCATGTATCATGAAAGCTAACACTCATACCCGCTCTGACCTTCTCACTTACAAACCTAAAATTAATACTGCACGCATCCCCATGGTCTTTGATTTCAATCCTAACACTCACAAACTATCTAAAATATTAAAACATGATTATGTCCTCCTTCAAAATGACACCACTATCCAGCCCTTGTTCTCGGATCCCCCTCTCCTTGCTACTAGACAGCCACCTCCTAACCTTAAATCCATTCTTGCACCATTTAAACTTCGTACACCCAGCACTCATAACGGTAACACCACATGTAATAAAACTCGCTGCCAGGTCTGTAGCCATATTAACACAAACAGATCAATAGGCCTAATACTTAACAACACATCTGACTATAAACTGTCCCCCCCCC
>NW_022689246.1:6646-8976 GCF_011630105.1 Anneissia japonica | reverse complement strand
ATATATATATATATATATACATATAGGGCCTTTACAGGAATATATCACAGAGATCATTACACATATTTTAACATAAAAACGAAGATTAACTGTCACCGCTCCCCAAATATTAAATATATTGACTTGAGCAAGTTGAGTGTACTTGTGTAAACAGTACAGGCTTACGCAAAGTGCATTCTCATTATATACCATATCTCTTTTCTTACATATTAATATTCCACTAATAACGTTATTCGATTCAATAATTTTAAATTCAAATGCACAACAATGAATATTCCGCTGATGTGTAATTTCAATAACGATTACTATAGCGTAGCAAATTGTGTTACGTACAATGACTTAGGTTTGCGGTTGAATTGTGTTGCAATCACTAACCTTTTCTGAATTTAGCATAAAAATGTCGAGCATTCAAGTAGTACTGACTGTTTTGTGCATTGTTACAGGTTAGTTTGTCATAGTTTACGTTAGTACACTTTTAATTTAACGATTGCCATTGCTGCCTATTTTGTTGATACACCACCACTGCTACTTCACCACCACTACTACTACCATCCACAAACCAACACCACAACAACTACTACCACCACTACTAAAACTACAGCCACTACTACTACTACCACCACCACCTAATATATTTATAGGCTATACTAGTGCCTTTGCTTGCCCAAGGCAGAATTCCTAATTAGCTTATATTCAAAATGGGCTTCTTTTCGAGATCGACTTCTCGAGATTACCTTTGCAAATTAAAGAGTGCGTGGGGTCTTTTCAACATGAATACTGTACATCGGCCTATGGAGTTGCTACGATAGGCCTAGGATTAAATTGTGACGTATGTGCAAGTGCAACGAAGCGCATTGAACAGGAAAAGATTAAGTAGCAAAATATAACAGTACAGAGATAGCGTTGAAGCTTCAATGTTTTACTGGTTTCAATTTGGAATTCACAGGCAGACGGGTGGTGTACTTTGTGTAAATTATAGACCACACGCAGGTAAGCATAATACCGTCAGTATACTGTATGCATACATGCGTTATTAGTAGAGGCTAAATATGTTTTAACCTTAAACAAACTCTAATAAAAGGACTTTTTGTATATTCTTGTACGTCTATACGTAAATAATTATGGAAAATTTTTTGCCGCCTTTTTATAGTTGCGTTGACCATATATTCAGGGTCAATGACCTTTATATAACATGTTCTGGGTCGTAAGTCTTTAACCACTTGCTCTAAAAGCACAAAAATAGTATTTACACCTGGGTTTTAGGGGTCAACAATTATGGAAACATTTTTGCCTTTTAGCGTTGACCAAATATTCAGGGTCAAAGGTCAATGAAATGACCTTTATACAACTATGATTGTCATAACTCCTCAACCAGTTCGCCTAGATGCACAAAAATAGTGGCTACACCTAGGTTTTTGGGATCAACATTTATTGAAACATTTTTGCCACCTTCTAGTAGCTCCGTTGACAAAATATTCAGGGTCAGAGGTCAATGACCTTTATACAACATATGATGATCCTAACTCCTCAACCACTTGGTCTAAAAGCACAAAAATAGTGTATGAATTACTATGTCTATGTTAAATTAATATTATCTATTAAAATTGTATATTTAAATAATATAGTAATAGGCATAGCCTAGGCCTAAACCTAGTGACTAGCCTATGTGTGTAGTGTATAAAATTATGAATAAAAAGTATGAATAAATGCAAATTGTGAAAGAATAAAGGAAGAAGGAAGAATGGGATAGATATTTGGAACGGCTGAAATATTTTCAAAAAATATACAATATTAGTCAATATTCGACATCGAATATGTCCGATTGATGTCGAATTTTTTTACACTACACACATACTTTAAAGACAGTTTAAAGTCTGGTACGCGTTCGAACCGCGGCTCTGGTGTGAGGAGGGTCATCAAAGCCAGCGGGAGTATGCCCAACAATTGGTCTACATTCCTGAGATGAGATGACAACAAATCAGAGTGTTTCCATTAATTGTAAACGAAGTAGTTGAGAACATTGACACAAACCACGGATTGTTTGTAGAGTCTATGGGAGACGGAGCTGTAGCAAACCAGTATGTAGATCTGCAACCATTGCTATGTAACATATGAAAGAGGCAGATGAACGTATGTTTGTTCATGTTAAACATGCTGCTGAAAATTGTCCACGCATTCTTATCAAGACTGTAGACAGTGATGTTGCTGCTATTGAGTTGTCAGCTTTCCACAGAATACCTGCATGGCATCCAGGAGCTTTGGCTCGAGGGGAAGCACTTAAAGTACATTCCAATACACACGATTGCTACTTCTCTGGGACCACAGATATC
>NW_022689246.1:4063-6607 GCF_011630105.1 Anneissia japonica | reverse complement strand
ATCTGTTCAAGGTAAGGTAAACCGTCATTTAACGAAACTTGGAAAAAGATGCCATGTATGATTCCAGTATTCTAGAGAATCTGTAGGAGATGTTAGTGAAACAGACACTAGAACAGGAGACAACAACCTAGTTCTAGACACTAGAACTAGGTTGATGGTAAGAAGGTAGATGATGCAAGGTGATACCTATTTACAACTGGGGAAAGGCAATACCCCCCAACATCAGCTGCATTAAAGAAACATGTCAAACGATCTGTACTACAGTCCAGGAAGTGGTAAAACTGTCTAGATGCCCTCAGAGTTGAACAGGACCCAGTTAATTGGGGATAGATGAAGGACGACAACAAATTTACTCCAGTTTGGAGCTCTCTGCCGAACCTTTAAATGTCACCAAGGTGTTGTGGACACACAAACCAGTGGCGGATCCAAAGGGGTTCAGGGGGTTCGGACGAACCCCCCTCTGTGAAGAAACGTAACAAAATACTACTAGGTCCTGGCTTACAGAATTTATGCTAACTAGATGTGGATCCAAACCTTCGCCCACTTCGCCCAGGCGAAGGTCAGGGTGAGAAATCAAAATAAAATGTTGACCATTTTTTCCAACAATCATACTTACTTTCCTTGACACTTATTTTGAACATTATCATTAGGAAAATGTTTAAATCCACGCTATCCTATACCTTACACCTTTACACTGATACCAGAGAGAGGCACATTCCCAATACCTTATGGTCTTCCAATTCTAGCGCATGATATATGCATAGCAAACGTTATGTAACCAAATAAAAATACTCAGGTCCAGTCTTGGCGTAGGTATGGGCAGTGCAGTATTGGGGGCTCGTTTAATAGGTCTAATCTGGTCTAATGGTCTAAAAATGTAACTTTAAAAAATCCTATTTAAACTTTAAAAGGACCCTTAAATAATATTAGGTTTTAGAGGCTATAATATTGATTATATTCATTACAATTTACCTATTACCAATTTCCCACACGCTACAAGTAAAAAAAACAACAACAAAACAAGCCCTTACATATGATGCACTAATGTACTTTTTGAAATCACATTTCTAAAGCAATAAAATATCGTCACGCACATTTGTGTTTGTGAATACATTTTATAGTCACTTCACTGCAAGTAGGTTGATGAATGTTGTATTATTGAATGGTAATTGTTATTATCATGATGGAATAGACAATACCTGGATTTGCGTCAGGAGAATCAACTAGGGGGCCTATATGTATTTTGCCCAACCTGTCGTGAATATGTACCGGTATTGAATAGGCCTACTCAGTGCGTGATGCACTAATATACTTTTTGAAATCACATTTCTAAAGCAATGAAATATCCTCACGCACATTTGTGTTTGTGGTATTTTAAAGTTGGTTCAACTATTATTGTGTACGTTTTGAAACAATTCAGATCATCATAATTCACGAATACATTTAGATTCACTTCATGAATACATTTTATATTCACTTCACTGCAAGTAGGTTGATGACAGTTGTATTATTGAATGGTAATTGTTATTATCGAGATGGAATAGACAATACCTGGATTTCCGTCAGGAGAATCAGTTAGGGGGCCTATATGTATTTTGCGCAACCTGTGTGAATATGTATTGAATAGGCCTACTCAGTGCGTGATGCACTAATATACTTTTTAAAATAACATTTCTAAAGCAATAAAATATCGTCACGCACATTTGTATTTGTGGTATTTTAAAGTTGGTTGGGGTTACATAATAAGCAGTATATACCTTATATACTCGCGTATGTCCTATAAGGTGACCCGTGGGACGACCCCGAGTTTAGGAGATTTTTGGTTGATATTTGTATGTCTGGCGTATAAGACGACTCCTTGTTTCATGGTCGGAATTCCTAATTTTGTGCGGTCCTGATACTGCATCTAACTGGATAAATGGAGCCAAATGCAAGGGTAATCTTCCAAATGATAACATTTTATGAGTATTTAAATCTTTACCATCAAAATCGTATTTTTCCGTATTTAAAATTGCTTTCATTCATACAACATTTAGTTGCTTCACTACAGTAGTAAGTTCGCGTGTTACGGACGATCCGCACATAAGACGAACATGATTATACAAATCTAAAATATGAATGTAGTGCGTATAAGACGACCCCCTTTTTTTCGATCGTAATTTGCTATTTTAAGCCACGTCCTATTATACGCGAGTATATACGATTTGTTTTAAAACCCTAGGTCACCTGAGCGTTAGTCATACAGTGGCGGGTTCAAGGGGAAAATTTTCCATGGAGAGGACCCCACCCTCTTTCATTTTAGGTGTTTTTGGAAACGCCCAAAACTGTGAACTTGGAAGCTGCAAATGCAGAAAGAATGGATTAAGATGTACCGAGTTGTGTGGTTGCCAGGGAAAATGTTAGACACTAGAACATTTACAAGAAGTCTGTGCTCATCTATGTAAACATTAAACATATGTTAATAATTACGAACTATAATTTATGTTTATTTGCTTAGAAATAACATGTGAAACTATGAGAATGTGTATATGTAATAGAGATACA
>NW_022689246.1:2078-3974 GCF_011630105.1 Anneissia japonica | reverse complement strand
ATAGATTACAGCCATCTTGGAATTAAAAATGATCACCATGTAATCATAATGGATATTGTATCAATATGCTTGTAAACTCCAAAAATATACACCATTTTACTGTAATCGAGCCCTAAAATTATTAAAGAGATATGCATTGACACACTCATTTGAATGCGGCTCTCTTGGAATTCAAAGTGGCCATCATGCAATCATAATAGAAGTTATAACAACTCCCTGGTTATATCTATATAATAGGTTTTCTTAACGCCAATTACAATGACTTTGTCTCCCAAATCAAAAATCATAAGTGAGGTTGTATCCAAAATGTTTCTTGTGACCAATAATTACACCATATTTACTGCATGTAATAAAGGTGTTATAAAAGAATAAGCCTTGAAACCATGTATTTGGTGGCCATATTGAATTCAAAAGAGCCAACATTTATTCAGTCAGTATTTGTAATTGCATATATTTGTTTAATAAACCCGAAAACATTCACCGTAATTGAGGCTCTACAAGTTCAAATATGCGTTGTAATGCAATTTAATGGCAGCCATCTTGGAATTCAAAATGGCCACCATGCAATCGAAATATAAGTTATACCAATGTTTGTTGACCCCAATATACCATGTACTTTGCCCCCAAAATCAGAACACTTTAGGTGCCTTTCAGCTGAGATATACCTAAAAAGTGAAAATTTGGGGTCCACCATTTTGAAATCCAAAATAGCCGCTTTCCCCTGATTGAAATCCAAAATAGCCACTTTCCCCTGACCAAATTTTGGGCAACCCTTCAATTCCATGTTGTTGATACCCCAATGAATAACTGTGCCAAGTTTCAGAATGTTATCACAATTTGAAGGATTGGTTCGCTTAACAGGCCTACTATGGTGTGGACAATATTTTTGTGCTTCTGGACCAAGTGGTTGAGAAGTTATGACCATCATATTATATTGGATAAAGGTCAGTAACCTTTGACCTGGAATTATTAACCAGCGCAGCTACTAGAAGATGGCAAAAATACTTTAATAAATTGATCCCAAAAACCTAGGTGTAGCCACTATTTTTGTGCATCTAGACAAACTGGTCGAGTTATGACGATCATAGTTGTATAAAGGTCACTGACCTTTGACCATAAATATGTAGTCAACGCATCTACTAGAAGGCGGTTAAATGTTTCCATAAATGTTGAACCCAAAAATCTAAGTGTAGACACAATTTTTCGTGCTTTGAGACCAAGTAGTTGAGGATGTATGACCCGGAACTTGAAATATAAAGGCTATACTCAACTTTGACACTGAATATTTGGTCAACGCAGCTACTATAAGGCGTCAAAAATTTCCCATAATTGTTGTCCCGAAAAATCTCGGTGTAGACACTATTTTTGTGCTTTTAGAGCAAGTAGTTGTAGAGTTATGACCTGGAACATGCTGCATACAGGTAATTGACCTTTGACCCTGAATATTTTGTAAACGCAACTATAAAAAGGTGGCAAAAATTTGTTCATGACTTTTCAAATATAGGCCTACAAGAATATGCAAACAGTCCTTTTATTAGAGTTTGTTTAAGATTAAATAGGATTTTTGTCACATTTAGCCTGTACTATATCAGAATATTCCGTATCCATAGCATTTCATTTTATCATCATAGTAACGTTATTCACTTCTATAGGCGACTTAAATCATACGTGTAGGCTTACAATCAATAATGTATTGTTATCTAACGTGAAAGCGTAGTAAATGTATACCGTGCCATTATGTTTATAGTATACAGTATTTATTTATTCATTTAACATTATTATTTGTAGGCGCACGGTGGAACCACGAACGCTTTCACTAAGAAAATGAATTCAGCCTCTTCGAATGATGAGCATGTATGTCGTACTGACCGTAATGATCATTGCTATTGCTACAGG
>NW_022689246.1:0-1690 GCF_011630105.1 Anneissia japonica | reverse complement strand
ATATACATATATATACATATATATTTATCCATATCCATTAGACAAGGAGACCTATAGGATATACGTGCAGATTTAACCCCCAGGCACTTTCTCTCAGACTGGAACGCTCACACAACATTTACAGAATAGTTAGTGGCAAAACAAGGGGCCTAGGATAATTTCACCCGTGCCCCTACTGGATCCGCGCCTGATATTGGCACGCACGTTTTTGAAAGTTTGTTGAACTATTGTCCAACAAACTTCACCTGGTCGAAGGCCATCCATTGCTACCTGCAAAATTACTCGTTCAGCTCTCAGCTAGAAAATCAGTCAAGTTAGTCTTCTAGGTACCAGAACCACTGTAGTTTTCGACTTACCGCTGATAGTACGATGTTGTACAGTCAAGGCCAAATGAGTTTCCCCATTGTGGGATAATAAAGTTTTATTGAATTGAATTGAATTGACATGAATTGAATTGAATTCAATTGCCAAGCCTGCATAACTTCTGTGTCTCTAATTGCTTATTTTGCTCTGAAAATATTCATGATTTGCTTTAGAAACCAGTCAAATTAGTCTACCACTATCAGATCCACTGTACAGTATATTTTTTCGCCCTGGTCTTCAAAATGCATGTCGACCAAGGGGGACCTTTAGTGGTTCCTGTCTCCAGCCATGATGGGCTCACTTTGCTCGTCATGCCTTCATTGTCGTCATTATCATCATCACCACCATCATTTCATCATCATGACTATCACGACCATCATCATCATCATTATCATCAATGTAGGCCAGCAGATTAGAGATTAGTTTGGGGTTGAAGTGGCAATGGAAGTACTACCGGCTAATTTTTATATTTTCTGAAAATAAGGTCTCGAAATGTTCAGAACTCAAATTACTCAAAATCCCTTTGGGGAACACCTCCAAATTACGTATTTAAAATGGCCGCCATTTTTCCACTTCAAAAGTTATAGTTTTAGCTAAATTATATTAAAAAAAAAAAACATTACTCGAATAATAATTATCAACAAATATCCTAATTTTTCTTGTAAATTAGTAAAATGAAAACCTGAGATTTATTAATATTATTAAAGTTTTGTGAGAGACTTTTATTAGGCCTATTATTAATATTATAAGATAACAATAATGTAAGATAAATCTTAATGTGAATACAAATTGGATAGTTATCGCCATGGCAAGGAATAAAAACGACTAGAATTGCTGTTTATTTGGTTTTACTTCAAAAAATCATGAGTTATACAATTTAAAAAAAAATAAGAAACGGTCTTTATTGAAAAAAAGTTGAACACAATGGTGTTAAAAATAGGTCATCACCATAGCAACCATTGCTAGCAAACTTAATGGAAACATTATGGAAAAGTTTAATGGAAATGTGTATTAAATGTTTTTTAATATTATAGAAGAACATTAATGAATAATAAATCTCAAATATAATTTCATATGCCGTAAAACCTCGAATTGCGAATTTAAGATGGGCTTCTTTTCGAGGCTACTTTTTCAAAGTAAAGAGGGGGCTTCTTTTCAAAATGAATGCTGTAAATTTAGTGAATTTGTAGGCCTACTATAAAACAATAAATACGGCCAGTGTAACAAAGTCAGTATCATGGAGTGTATTAAACTGGCATCAAATCACCGAAACTACTGTATAAACCAAGCTTGTTTTTAATTTATTTTGTTTTTGAAATTCATGTTC
>NW_022689245.1:0-500 GCF_011630105.1 Anneissia japonica | reverse complement strand
GCAAATGGGAAAAACCCATAAAACAGCAAAAAGCCACATAATGCAAAACTATTTAAAATTAAAACGAAACAGTAGAGAAAATCTGATCAGAATGACAAAATAAACTAAGCATCCACTGGAAGGAATCCCAATATCTGCAGACGGATCCGTAACATGTATAATAAGCATTTAAAAAGAATAAATTATAATTTTAGTAGCCAAATACTATTCGAAATGAAGAATTGTGCATTCTACGTTGAAAAGACGATCCGTTGGGTCCGCGTCTTCGCGTGCGTTCTTCGTCGCGTTGCCGTCGCGTCGCCGTCGTACGCAGTGTAACCGGCCTCATCAGTGCAGCTAGGGTATAAACCCAAACGAAACGTTCGACCAGCTTAGGCAGGGCCCAAACTAGTCCCACGACCACTAATGATTACAGAGCCAAACCAAGGCAATATATATACGCAGCCGAAGGCCGAAACGGATCCGTCTGCAGATATTGGGATTCCTTCCAGTGGATGCTT
>NW_022689244.1:0-1003 GCF_011630105.1 Anneissia japonica | reverse complement strand
TACATTTTGATGACGTCATCATGGTCAAAAAAATTGTTTTTTCTGACCCCCTCATTTCTCTTTCTCCAAAACGTTGATGACCCCATATAATCTTAACCATTCGTCATTTCTAAATCATATTAGGTGAGCATAAGCTTAGGTCAAGGTTGAATGTTATGTACCTTAATTTTTTTTTTTGCGTTTTTTAGCGTGCACGTACGCGTGCGTCAACATTTATATATGCATAAAACCATGAATATTTTTAATCAGTTATAGCTCCGTTGGATGAAAGGTGACCCCCAATTTTTATTACATATTCTGAAAGCACATGAGTTGTAGATACGATTTTATAGATCATAATGGCTGATCGGACATTGTGACGTCATCATATTGCCATTTTAATTTTTTTTAAATTTAATTTTTATTTATGACGTTAATACTTTTTATACTCGTTTAAACGTACTCGCTTACCTTGATTGATTGTCTCCCACCTGCGAGTATGTTATAGCTAAATCAATTCTCTTTCGGGCGTGTCCTTTTATTTTTTATTTTGGTGACGTCATCATGGTCAAAAAGAATGCTTTTTTTGGAGCCTTCTCATCTTTCTTTCTTAAAAGATGTAAACACATTTAAAAAAGAGGGCGGCAGACTGTATTTCGACACTATCAGACCGATAGTTTGCATACTGTAAAGGCAAAATTCGTGTGGCATTACCAACCAACAGGGGGTTTTAAATTAAACTTGACAAGGTTTAAATTCATGTGCCATTACCGTCGTCAGGCACGTCGTATAAGGTATTCGTACTTGTGCGTTAAAATTTTTAAATTGTTAATATCACTTTTCAGATAATATAAAGCACGTTTCAGGTCATTTTGAATATTGCAAAACTTTCCAAAATTTACGCGCCGTACGCTCATTTCCACGCTAACATCACGTACAGAAACTGGAAATTACGTTTTGGTTACATGTGTTGGGTTTGTGACACTGTACTAATACTATGGTGCGCACGGACGTTAAGACGTAT
>NW_022689243.1:0-1290 GCF_011630105.1 Anneissia japonica | reverse complement strand
CAAAGTGTTGGGAACTGCCATTGGAAACATCCACATGTCAGCCGTCGGAGACGCTTGCATCAGGGACAATGCAGGCGAACGACCACCTCTCGATTATGTCATCAGCACTCTGGACCTCGTGGCAGACTGTGAAAGGGTAACTCCTGTTTGCCAGTCTATTGATAGACCTTTGTTTTAAACAGCTTCTTAGGAGCGTTACTAAGAAACAAAAATATATATATATATACATAAACTAAAAATAAAAAAACAAAAAACAAAAAAAAAAAACCCAAAAAAGTAAATTAATAAATAAGTAAATAAATAAGTAAACAAATAAGTAAATTAGGCAAATAAGTATGTAAATAGATAAAAAGGTAAAGAGATAAAAAAAATAAATAACTAAATAGATGAATAGAATAGATATATATATATATATATATATATAAATAGTAAATAAATAAATAATTAAGTAAATGACTAAATAAAGATTTAAATAACTAGGTAAATAAGTAAGTAAATAAATAAACCAACAAGTAAATAGTTAAGTAAATAAGTAAGTAAGTACATAAGCAAATAAATAGATATATAGATAAATAGGTAAATAGATAAATGGATAGATAAATGAATAACGATTAAATAAATAAGTAAATAGATAAGTAGATAATTAGATAAATAAGTAAGTATGTAAGTAAATAAGTAAGTATGTAAGTAAATAAGTAAATAAATAAATAAGTAATAAATAAATAAATAAGTACATAAGTGAGTAAGTAATAAGTAAATATATAATTTATTAAAAAATAAATAAATCAATAGTAAATAAATCAATAAAAAATAAATAGATAAATAAATAAATAAATCGATAAATGTAAGTAAGTAAGTAAGTATGTATGTAAGTAAGTAGATAAGTAAGTAAGTAAGTAAGTAAGAAGGTAAGTAAGTAAATAAGTAAATAAATAATAAAGTAAATATATAAATATAAAATTAGATCAATAAATAAATATGTAAATAAATTTAAAAAATTAAAAAAATAATCAAATAAATAAATAAAGAAAATAAATTAATATATTAATAAGTAAGTAAGTTAATAATAAGTAAATAGATAAGTAGATAAGTAGATATATAGATAAATAGGGAAATAGATAAATGGATAAATAGATAAATATATAAATAGATAAAATAAATAAATATTTAAAAAAATAAGTAAAGATACAAATAAGTAAATATATAACTTAATAAATTGTAAATAAATCAACAATATATAAGTAAGTAAGTCAGTAAGTAAGTAAGTCAGTTAGTAAGTACGTAAGTAGG
>NW_022689242.1:0-903 GCF_011630105.1 Anneissia japonica | reverse complement strand
ATTGTATTTGGAAGGTTTTGGTTGGTTTTATTATTGCCATTGTGCTCTTCATTATTGCATTATTGTATCTTAAATCAATATTGCTAAATTTAAGTAAATAAAAAAAAAATATATATATTTTTCCTATTTTAAATTGAAATTTGAAATCAAAATTTTTGGCTGGGCCCTTGTAGCCCCTCTGCACCCACATGCCATTTCCAATACTGTAATAAGGATACCAGGGCTGTAAAAAGTCAGCGGTGCGATGTCCAGACCCGGGATTTGTCAATCACAGCTTAGCAAATGCCTTTGCTAATTAAGGTATAAAAAGTCCTAAACTAAACTAGCGAATATAAAAATGCATCATTTTGCAGGCCGGCAAAGCAGGTCTACTGAAATTATAATGTGGGCTCATGTTTTTTTTTTTTTTTTTTTTTTTTTTTTTTTTTTTTTTTTTTTTTTGGCCAACTAGACCTGTTTAGAAGAAAGCATAATTTTTAGAGCCCTTGATCTATTCGATATCTTGCTTATAATATTCATGTGAGGGTTTCTCAAGGAGCCAAGCAATTAAAAAGACTAGGTTTGAACCAGGGTCTTAGTCCTAAAAGCGGAATATCCTCTTCCAAATGCTCATCCTGACAATGTTATTGTTATTGTCTTAATTATACTCTAGTCTTTAAGCTCAGTGATAATCATTTCTATAAACTGGGTGGATATAGCCAATTTGAGAATGATAGCTAAACAAGTGTGAACCAACAATAAATCATTATTGGAGGTACACTTGAACAAAATCATTTTATTCATCTAGGCAACTGGTGGTACTGGAAACTACACTTGGTCATCGTCGGATAAAGTCGTTGCTAATGTGAATGTTCATGGTTTGGTTACCACAGCAACGATGCCCGGGGAGACTACGGTTACAGC
>NW_022689241.1:0-1378 GCF_011630105.1 Anneissia japonica | reverse complement strand
TTTAGATCAAGCAACCTTTAAATAAAATTAAATTTAAATATTGGTTAAAATGATAAGTATCTTTGCTTAGAATCTACAATGAAAAATATTTCAGTGCGATGTGTAATAATAAATTGTAAAATCTGTAAGGCTAAAAGTAAAAAAGTATAACACATAGGTTACAACTAACATGGCATAATACATTTAATATTATTATTAAAGATCTATAGCATGTCCTAAAGTCGGGAAAAAAAAACCCCTATAAAATTTGATCAAGAAAACAATAAATTGCTCACTAAAAAATAAATGTTATAAAAACATTAAACATTTTTTTACCTTTTTCGTTCAGTTCCAAATATTTGAAATTGGAAATAATATAACACAGATTGAAATAATTTAGGGATTTTCTGCTGACTCATACAATATTCTGCACAAAATCCTTGAATTCACTGATTACCTGCCAATTTGAGGGTCTATACAAAGAATACAGAAATGGTACGTATACATCTGTTAAATATTTTATCATTCATAATATATCTCTATTACAAGTATTTGCATATACTCACGTCTGTTTGGCATTCTCTATCAACTCTTCTTGGTTTTGAGCCTCCAGTTTAGCACTTGTGACAAAGTTTTCCAAGTTGTCTTTAAATGGTTGCAGATGCTCTTCTGCAGACTTTTCAACCACTCGCTGAACACGTTCATCACATGCTAATAATAATAGCGAAAACAAATTTTTTATTTGAATAAATTGTTAAAAATATTTTGAATATACTGTATTTGGATTTTAAGCAAGGATTAAAATCTTTGTTAGGTCGGGTAATCCCAACTGAACTATAGCGCCAGCAGGGGTCACCAGTTAGCTCATGAGTAGTTGGACATCTTTGACCCAAAACAAAAAAACTTACCCTAAGCCTAACGCCTAAACAATACTAAATCTTTCCCTCTCTGCACAAAACTTTACTCAAGCTACATTCTTCAACCACACTTGGTTGCTTTTATAATTATGGAATGGAATTGAAATCATTGCAAATTTTACTATCCCTTTTTTGTGTATACTTTTTTAATACTGAACTTGCTAAAGATCCTTATATTCCTGAATTTAGATATACCAAACGACCTTGAAACTCCAGGCCTTTTGATTATATTTGTGAATACTTGCAAAGAAAAAAAACAAAAAACATAAAACCCAGAAATAGTCTAGACAAGAGCACCACTATCAATATTGAAAAATAAGTTACAAAAGAATTTCAAAAGTATTTGACCTTCAGTTGTCATTTAACCTGATTGGCTAAAAGGTAGCTCACAGGAACGACACAACACACGGGACACACGCAGACTATATTCATCTGCCACCTTATAGATATATCACACCTGTCAGATATGATTGATTGATTGA
>NW_022689240.1:0-704 GCF_011630105.1 Anneissia japonica | reverse complement strand
AATGAAAATCAGTTACATTTTGTCGAAAACATGTTGTAGACATTTATTTTATAATAGGATGATTTGTCAACTACAGCATTACACGTTATACAACACATTTTCCTAAATTATTCTAATTAAAATATCGATCAATAGGCCTACGCATTTCGAAGATTTCTCTTGAATCATCGCAAGACGATTTAGAATTTCTTTTCACGTGTTTTATATATATATAGGCTAATACTATATATATAGGCCTATATATAGGCCTATACATATATATATATAAAACATGTTGTAGACATTTATTTTATAATAGGATGATTTTGTTAACTACAGCAATTAAAATATCGATCAATAGGCCTACGCCTATTAAGAGTTTACATGGCTTTGTAGATTTTGCCTTTTGCATAGTTGATATTCTCGTTGTTTTCACAAGATCACATTATCAATTCATTATAAATTCAAGACATTTTCAAGTGTGTTCGACTTCAGACAGTATACGTATTTAATACACAAATTTCTAATCTTTTTGTTAGTATAACCATATACGAAAGGATTTCCAACAGAGCTACATACAGTGAAGTAATAACCAAATCGTATTACAACATCAGGTTGAGGTTTAAATGCGTTAATAATATGTATAGTTATAAGTGGAATCCAACTAAAGGCATATAAAACAATAATAAAAAAGATTGTGCGAGTAAGTTTTTGTTCTTTTTTGA
>NW_022689239.1:310-582 GCF_011630105.1 Anneissia japonica | reverse complement strand
GCCTGAAAATCTCAAATTTTAAATCGCATATTTTGTTGAAGTAGGCCAATTTCCTCTAAAAATTACACATTTTAGGGTGTTTTGATCAATTCCAACGAAATTAGAATTTAAAAAAACAAACATTTTTCGCGCATTCTTCGGGCGCATTTTTTATGTTAAAGCTTGTGCTTGCTCACCTTTGCCTTCTAAGTTATAACACATAGTCCCAAACTCAAGAAAGAAAATTTAAGATAGATCGTTTAACCTATTAAAAAAGGGCCTCAATGTGTAAT
>NW_022689239.1:0-286 GCF_011630105.1 Anneissia japonica | reverse complement strand
TTATATTCAGTTTTTAAAAAAAAACGAGTGTGGCCATATATAACATAAGAGCATTTCTTGTTGAGGTAGGCCAATTTCCTCTAAAAATTGCACAATTAGGGAGTTTTGATCAATTCCGACGAAATTAGGATTAAAAGCACAAAAAAATTTTGTTAGGGTTGAAGCTTGTGCTTGCCCTCCTTTGCCTTCTAAGTTATTTAAAAACATAATAGTCCAAAAAATTGAGAAAGAAAATTTAAGATAGATCGTTTTACCTAAAAGAAGGACCTCAATGTGTAATGATGGT
>NW_022689238.1:0-876 GCF_011630105.1 Anneissia japonica | reverse complement strand
TATATCAAGTGAGTCTCACTCATTTTCTTCTTTTTTCATGGTTTTCCCTTTTTTCTCTCTCTCTCATTCCATTTTTCAGTAAAGACAATTTTCAAAACATGAATATCTCAATATGTTTTGATATATGCCTATTTCAATTTGTTTTTCTATTTTTTTTTAAACCTCTTTTTTAATTTTAATTTTTTTAAACTTATAAAATATACGGACTTAATATTAGTAATTGTACCGTAAGAGCCTAACAGTAACGTTGTACATTGTACCGTAATGATTGGCCAATAAAAGGGCATATTGTTTTTAACACGATGATATATTCTGCCTATACAACTATAAAATAGTAATTAACCTGTAAAATAAAAATGTAAGAAGAATTATAAAAATCTTCTTACATGCCAACTGCATATTTAACAAAGTAAAAAGCCATAAGCATGTACTCATCATAATATGTAAGCTATCTTTTTTCCCCTTTTTTTTAAATAAAATAATATATAAGTATGCAATTATTACGACAATACTCCGTCATTTATCTGAATTAACAATACAAAATCACTAATACTACTCGTTAATAATAAGAGTTAAAATAGTACCATAATGTTCATAACAACATAAAATGAACAACTACAGTATCCCTAGGAGGTCCATATCCTTTATCGTTAGCTTAAAAACTACCCATGGATTTGTACATGTTGGCTTTTGTTAATTCAATTAATATTTTAATTTTGTAATAAACAGCAATGGAATAGAGCTGGTTTTTGATTTTACACTCGCTTTCCAAGAGAAGTTCTTTAAAAGAAGTATACCTTTATCTATTTTAAAAAATAACTTATCAATTGGTATATCATTACGTATACATTCATAAAACATGTGTTTTTCATCATC
>NW_022689237.1:0-1047 GCF_011630105.1 Anneissia japonica | reverse complement strand
ATAATTTAATTGTAAAACATATATAATATAATATTAACAATATTATAGACTAGGCTAGACTTAACTAATTATTGATACCATAGTCTATAGATAAAAACATCCATTTGATAATTAAACAGCAGCTTTTCGAGTGGCAGTGCCGATAAAAAAAACTGCAGTGCTTTGGCACTGCGGCAGTGCCGATAGAAAATCGGAGCTTTTTTCGCACTGCGGCAATAATGCCGATAGAAAATAACAGCTTTTTTCGCACTGTGGCAGTGCCGATAGAAAACAGCAGCTTTTTGGCACTGCGGCAGTGCCGATAGAAAACAGCAGCTTTTTTTCGCACTGCGGCAGTGCCGATAGCCTCAGCCGGTTTTTTTGTGTAAACATGGCAGATGCACTGGAAAGCGCACTTCAAGGTACGGGTAATTTAGAAATTGATTTAGCTCTGGATTCAGTGCAAGTAAGTACATTTTGATAGTATACTCATGCCAAGTAAAATTATGTCATCGTACATTGAGGAGACAGTTGGCTCCTTAGTCTTAGTTAATGCTAGCTAGGCCCCTAGGCTTAGCCTAGCATGGGCCCCATACCTA
The DNA here is from genome assembly GCF_011630105.1 of Anneissia japonica. Classification (NCBI taxonomy): domain Eukaryota; kingdom Metazoa; phylum Echinodermata; class Crinoidea; order Comatulida; family Comatulidae; genus Anneissia; species Anneissia japonica. The sequence goes on along the minus strand of NW_022689237.1, from coordinate 469 downwards.
GGCCTAGGCCTATAAACAGACCCGCCCTAGCTATCCGGTCAATCCGTACCCAAACCAACCCGTACCCAAACCAACCCGTACCCAAACCAACCCGTACCCAAACCAACCCGTACCCAAACCAACCCGTACCCAAACCAACCCGGGTAATTCCCAACCCGTACCCACTTTGGTGAAACCGTACCCAAATTTAGGTCAGTCCGTACCCACGTTTAGTCAATCCGTACCTACGTCATTTTGGTCAACCCGTACCCAAAAGATATTTGTATCTGTACGATCTCGTGCGGTCTGTAAGATTGTCGTTGCCGCAAATATTAAGGTAAGTTTTCTCTCTGGGCCTTTTTTTTTCTATCTTTTCTCATAATTTTCAATTAGTTTTAATTTTCTCTGCTTCGTTTTGTTTTCCTCTAGGCCTATTCTTTATTAGTGTTCTTTTTTTCTCTTTTCTCATAATTTTCAATTTTATTTTCAT
>NW_022689236.1:0-955 GCF_011630105.1 Anneissia japonica | reverse complement strand
TATTATGACTTCTATATTGTAATCAACTGCTGCAGGCCCATTCCGAGTTGCTTCACCAAACAATTGCAGATACATTGGTTTTTCATACCAATTAAACCATCTATATTTTACCATAGCTAAGACTGCAAACAAGCTGAAATGTTTTAGCTTAAACATGCATCTCCCGTTTTTTATGTAGAAACGACAATCCTTATTATCATCGGATATTCTTCTCCATTTAGAATCATCATTATCTTTTACAAGCCCAATAAATTTCCAACGATTTTCGTCAATTACATTGTGTGGGAAAGACAAGCAGCATGATTCGTTAAAGGCTGTACCAGGAGGACCACATGATACCACTGAGCCAATATGTATCTCGGTAGGTCTTAGTTTAGGTAGTATGTCTAGTTTTTCTTCGTTCGGAATATCTTCAATTTTAATCATTATATTTTCATTTTGATTAATCGCGTTCGGAGGAATTATTAATTGAATATCAGAATCTTCAAGTTTTAACTCTCCACCACCGACGTTAAACGTCCCCGAAGATAAACGAGATGACTCTGAAAATATAAAAGTTTATCTAATTAATTTATTCTATAAATCCAATTTTTATATTTACTCTAAAAAGCGCATAATTTCACAGTGCCCTTTCCCGTGGTGCAGCCTCAGACTCTTACCGATAGGTTGGTATCACCACGTCACGACTAAACTGTGACCAAGATCTTTATTAAGGCTAGTCATATTTCTTATATAAATATGTATGTCTCCGTCGTCTAATGGTATGATACTCACCTTAAGATGATTGAGGTTCGAATCCCGCAGGAGACACTTTTTTTTTTCAAAAGGACTATGCTTTATATGATTATAACACCATGTTCCTATTTGAGCATTGTTATTATTTTAGCATATCTACCGTATTGTTTGCTTTGTCTTTTTACAATTATTTATCGAGGCAAAAGTTCAATCTGAATAT
>NW_022689235.1:0-501 GCF_011630105.1 Anneissia japonica | reverse complement strand
CATACTTTTAAAAAACTATAACAAATAATTGAAAGTTTCTTGCATAAGATAATATATATTTTTTTTGTTTCTTTTTATTTCTTTATTTCTGTTTTGCATTTTTTTGTCTTGTAATTGTTTTTGTAATTTAAATTTTGTTAATATTTACTTTAAAAACGGCCTTGTGAAAAAAACATTTAATTTGTGACCAAGTTTTCCATTTTCAAATAAAGTCATTATTATTATTATTATTATTATTATTATTATTATTATTATTATTATTATTATTATTATACCAGTACCACAATTAAAAAGAACCAACATGTTAGTTTGTCTTACCCTTTTTCTTTCACCATCCTGTGAACTCTTGTTGCCTTTGCCTTTACGATCTTTTCCTATATCTTCAGAATTTCTTGGAGACTTTAAAGACTTGCCTGCAGAACAAAATAAATTATCAAAATAATAATTTAAATATAGCTCTATGTAATTGATTTAATTTAACACATATTAACTAGTTAATAA
>NW_022689234.1:0-537 GCF_011630105.1 Anneissia japonica | reverse complement strand
AGGAAAGAATTTGTATTAGCTGAAGAATAAGCTTTAAAATTTTAACACTGTGTACAAAGGGGGGGGGGGGAGCCGCGGCCCCCCCTGGATACGTCCCTGTGTAGATATAATTATAGTTATCATTGTTATTCCTTGTACATAGTGTTTCCTGCACTTTATTTATTCATGGAGGAATAAGCAACTTAATTGCATTTTGAACAATATATCATTTTGCAGTAGACCTACATTTGTCTATTCTCATGAATTAAAAGTATCTTACGAATTGTAATTTGGTCAATGCTACCACATTCTGTGTCCAGATATAGAATTTTTAACCTGGATGCTTTCTTCTGTGCCCACTCTTTAGCATCATGTACAGGGCATAGGCCTTTACTATCTCTATTTTTTCCTGAGTCATACCAGTAAGAATATGATGCCCTTTAAAAAAAAATCTTCCTATTAGTATTATATATGGGAGAGTACCTTATGAATATATGGGGATATATTCATGCCACGAAACTTAGAATATGGAATATAGTGTACGCTGGGAGCAAATAT
>NW_022689233.1:0-1966 GCF_011630105.1 Anneissia japonica | reverse complement strand
AGGCGCAGTTTAATTATGCTAGATTTTTAAAAAAAATCATATTTAAAAGGGCACTTTCTTTAAAAAGGGGGGTCGACCGCACCCATCGACCCCCCCACGGTACGCCCCTGCTGTCAGTACGAATTAACGATTGTTTTAACAAGGAAACGATATGGGTATATCACCAAAGTTTTACAGTGCTTAGTAAGTATTTTTTTTAATGTCGTATGTGCTTATTTACTTTATAAAGGCTTAACTGGCCTAGGCAGTTTATTATTTGTCGTACATTGTTGATTGTAAAATACCGGTTAGCTAGACTATGTAGGTAGTAGGGTAGGCCGCGGTAGGCTAGCATAAAGTATGGTTAGTTCGTTTAGCCGACAGCGGCCTTATTTCACGCAACAATTTCATTTTTCATAGGCATGTTTAGTGTTAACATTTCTCTTTAAATCACAAATTAAACCCCCGTTTCTCACTTTTTGGACAGGTTCTATTTTCTAAAAGTCCCATTGTCTGGATGGATCCAGGCCTGTTGAATAGATTCCACACGAGTGTATCCCTTCATCAGCACTGCAAAACCTCAAAAGGAGCAATCCTGTGCTATCCTCGTCATCAGCAGAGTAGTGGAATTCTTGAATGAGAATGAAGTTATAGCGTAGGCCTACCCTCCATGTAATCGTATTATATTATATTATAATATAATTCAAATGAAAAAGGTTTTGAATAGAAACATTTGGTTTTATTTGGGTATGTTTATTTCAGTGTGTCTAGACATTGCGGGAAGTGAGTATCACGTAATGGCACTTGAATGAATTCAAGAAGAAAAAGCTGTTTTATGAATTGTTCATCACCCCCTTCGACTCCAAGCAACCAAAACAGCACGTGTGTTGTTGTGTCACAGCAGAATGGAGGACTCTACGAACCATATGGCTATATATATATAATTATATGGGCCAGTCGCCATTGCCTAAGTAATAAACGTCATAATAGTCTGATTGCCTAACTCTTTCAAAGTGATATTGTACGGTATATTGCTTTATATGAAATCAGAACGTTGTATTTATTTTTATTCATAAATTATTACTCAGTTCAGTATAGTAACGTACGGTACGGGACCGAAGGGCGTACGTAAATCGGAGGATTCATAAAATTGAGGTTGGCTACGTAATGGCAGTGCTCAATAAACGTATGTATGAAGAATGAACGATGTTACCTAGGCTAGACGTCGCCTCTAGGCCTACGAATAAAACCATGTGTTTTGTGTTTTTATTCATTTTTACGATGCCATAATAAAGTGTTCAAATAAAACCATTTGTCTAGTGTATTAATTCAACGCTTATTATCGTTTATTTAAAGAACAAGAAAATATTGTAATCTATACGACAAAGGTATAACTTGGGAATTCCCCTTCATGATTCTAAACAACAGAGCTGTGGTGTTGTCTGGGCCTGTTGAGACAGACTAAAAGCATGTGCGCTGCACTGGGCGAGCCAACCAATTAGCGTTCGGGTACGTGAAACAGCAACCATGTGCTATGCACTGGGCACACCAATTAACGTTCGTGTACGAAACTATGTCTACTCCAGTGTGACCCCTCACAATTTTTGATATACCCAATATCTGGGTCGAAATTACCCAAGATTCAGCAACAATTTCCCAAAATTACCCAAGCTTCCTGAAAATGCATTAAAATTTGAAAAATACGTGTTTTTCGCATGTATAGTTTCCCTTTTAGTTCAATTTATGAACCAATTTTTTTATTGTAATTGTTTGTGTTAATTATTAAAATTAATATTCATGAGGTGATAATACAGATCAGATCAGTGATCAAGTTTTATTATGTAATGCATCAGGGCTTGAAATTAAGGGTTATTTGGTCGCATTTGCGACCGATTTTTTAAGGTGCGACAAGGAATTCAACTTTTGTCGCGCTCAGTGCGACAAGGTCATTTGATAGCGCGAGTAGATTTTGTAAGCGGCAGGAAGG
>NW_022689232.1:0-780 GCF_011630105.1 Anneissia japonica | reverse complement strand
CTTGGCCATAGGTAGGTCGATTCCAGTACATGACCCATCATGTTAAAGCTTACAATGTAGAGAATGTGAAAATATTAAAAGGTAAATTTTCCTTTATTGTCACTAATGCTGGTTTTGGAATAGAGTTGGCCGTGACATCACCACACAAAAGCATAGGCCTATGGGTCAAGTCGGCCATGATTACTTGCAATGAAAATTTAAACGTCCAACGTCCTCAACCCCAATCATGGTGGAACAGAGGTATTACTGCTCTTGCAAGGTGGGAAAACATGGTTAATGGCTCTGCAGTTTGCTAGCTCCAATTTCATCTGGAGGAGATATATTTTCAAAAATTGCTGACATCAGCCCAAACCATGGTGAAGCAGATCTCGGTATAATAACTAGTCCCCCACTAACTTTAAATCCTGTATCTTTAGACTGGAAGTGAATAGCTTAGTGGCTAAGATGCCTGTTTTCTAATCACAGGTACTGGGTTCAATTTCTGTTACAGCACTAGATTTTTCTCACGTCCAAATACAGATAAATTTCTTAAGCCTCATAATAGCCTGATAGCATCACAATATTTAATTTATTTAAGAGGGCCCCTGAATATCGGCCAACCTTCTAGGATACGCTGGCAGTCACAATGATGCAGGAAGTGGTAGAGACTTCTGAAGGTTGCCAGCTGCTATTCCTGGGTAGGGGTCCAATATTTTTTTAATTTGCTCGCTTCAGCACCAACCATATGTGCTGTCTGATGTGTAATTGAACCGCTGTTAGTATCTTATTTTAATTTTTTAA
>NW_022689231.1:0-816 GCF_011630105.1 Anneissia japonica | reverse complement strand
ATCATTAATTAATATAATTGTTGGTATTGGATATTTTTGTTGAATAAAAGTTAGTTAATGTAGAATTTGGTTTAGCCTGTTTTTGATTAATAAATTATGTAGTTTTTGCATGATTTAATACAATAGTTGTTTAGGCTGTTTTAATTAATGCAGTAAGCAGTTTTATGCAGTCATTAATTAATGTAATTGTTGGTTTTTTTTTTGTTTTTTTTTTAAAGAATTCAGTAAGCAGTTTTATGAAAATCTTCAACTAATGTAATTGTTGGTTTAGGCTGTTTTTGATACTCTCAGTATGTGTGCTTTTTTTCATTGCCTAAAGAAGGTAAAAAAAAACAATACTCAGAGTTAAAATTTCTATGAATGTAAAATACATCAAACATGTAAAAAACAAATAGAGTTGAAATAATTATATTTCAGCTTTTACTTTCTTTTCCAGTTAATTCATATATATCTACCAAAAATGAGTCAAGGGGAGGTTCACATCCAATTATTAGGTTAGAATAAGGGCCTAAAACAAACTTATGGTTAAAACTATGTTTTCTATTTGCATGCAAGAACCTTTAACTTTTATACTATGTTTATGCACACTTTTAAAAACATTTTTCACAGATATTTGGTATCAAACCGTAGCAACTGGGTTTGTAGCCAAACAAACAGTCAAAGCAACACTAAGAGACTTACACCGATTGTTGATACAGTTGTAATCCGCATTTGGGTCAAGTTTAATTTAGCTTTGGAACTTTGCCTGTGTAGTCCAGTCATGCTCAGTACATACACTTTCGAATCGTCGATCCGAAAGTATGCAGCGCTGATAGA
>NW_022689230.1:0-856 GCF_011630105.1 Anneissia japonica | reverse complement strand
AATCTGAATAGATACTGACAAAGGACCCCACTGGGGTATTTACTATAGATATGATAGTAAAAACAAAGAATACAGTAAATACAAAATACAGTAGAACCCCCCTCCTTTAGGACACCACCCCCTCCTATTAAAGGGACAGTTTTTTTGGTACTGAAGCTGTCACAGGAAATGTGATAGTGTGTACACAGTTCTTTTTCTGATTTAAAATATTTTTATTTTTTTAAAGAATTCATTAAAACATGCTATATATGTGTGCTATACTCATAAGGGCAGGCTGCAATGCATATCTTGTGACATTGGAGTATACATGTTGATATATGGATGCTACACTCATGAGTGCAGACTTCATGAATTTTTTCTCTATATGTGAATTAGAATCTTAACATGCTCCTGGGGAGCTCACTTGTATACCAACCTTATGGGCAGGGGCAGGGATGTGGGGGGGGGGGGTGGTGCAGCAGCCACTCCAAGAGATGAGACACTTGCGCTACCTATTTTACTGAAAATTATTAGGGACTTGAACTAAAATCCGGTGTCGGTTGAACTATTATTACAGCTGTGTAACCTACCAAATGAAACTTGCACTGGTTCCCGATAGCGAATAAGACATCTGTTCTGTCTGTTCGTGATCCCTACTGTTCGTTGCTATGTATCAACAGTAGGTTTAGAGGTTTAGCACTGAGGTTAGCACAAATTTCGCTAAAATCGTGTGAAGAATTATGCTACTTTGATACAGGAGAGAGCATGACTTTAACTACCAATTTTACCTGGTATTTCCCACACTTGTGCTTCCAAATCCTTGCAAATATACCCTATACATGCTGAAACTCTTCCATAAATTCCCACACTTGTGCTA
>NW_022689229.1:0-854 GCF_011630105.1 Anneissia japonica | reverse complement strand
CCGTTTAGGGCGGTCTAGGGACTAATGCGCAGAGCGGTTTGAGCGTCTGGTCCTAATGGGTTAAAATTAGTTGTACAAATTGCACATAGACTTGCACATACAGTATTAGAATGCAAATAATAAACAATCTGTAGATAGTCATAAGGAGTGTGTTCAGAAATACTTTGGTGTGAGGGTTGGTAAGTAAACGGGAAAATATGTTGGCGTAAAAATGGGGTAGAAGTGGGGATTGTTTTGAATTTTGAATACAGTAAGTACTGCATAATTTCATTGTATTTTAAAAATTATAATTTCTTGTTGAATTTTTTTCTGAAAAAAAAGAAATTGTTAATCTAATCTTCGAATTTTTCAATGTTTTATTTTTTTACTTTATTTTTTTTGTTTACTCAATGATAGGGAGTTGTATGCTATTGTGTGGAGTGTCAGGCATTTTAAGCATTATTTGCGTGGTAACCATTCTTATTGTTACAGGCCACAAACCCTTGACAGGTTTACAGGGGTTACATATAGAAAATGAGGTAGATATTTTTTTTTTTGGCACTGTACGGTATTCTGTCTCTTATACACATCTAGATGTGTATAAGAGACAGGAATGCGGATTCATTATCCCGTAGACCCGATCCTAGTTTAACAGTTGATCAAGCTTCTGAAGCTAAGAGTGAGATGGATGTTATAGTGGAAGATAGTACCTGTAAGGGAATACTGTAGACTGTAAAGTTCAGGATGTACATGCCCTAACTTCTTGTGATGGTTTTTCACTTCATAATCTACGTAATATTAAATTACTTATAATGAACCGGATAGAGACCCTGAGTTACAGGAGTTCAAAATGTGTGTCCAGTCACGTGCTACAG
>NW_022689228.1:0-1161 GCF_011630105.1 Anneissia japonica | reverse complement strand
CAAATAATCAAGTAGGTCAAACTATACATAATGAGATTTTTGCAAAAATCAGGCTAAAGGTTCCTTTTTATTATACACTTGCCTAGGACTTTCTATTCATTTCTTCATTATTGCCTGGTCAACTGACAGGAAACAAGAAAAAAAAAACATGCCTTCCATATATTTATTTATGATAGTTCTAGTATGTAACATTCATACAGCAGGTACGCTTTGTAATGCACCTCTATTAAATTGATACGTATTGATTGAAGTGTACCATAGAATTAGTGATATTATTTTTCGTTCATTGATCGAATCTTAGATTTTGTCATTGTCAAAAAGCAAAATACTAAAATAACAAAAATTAACAATTTTTCTCCTGAATAAACCTGTCTGTTTTGAATTCAAAGTGTTATTGTTTAGCTTCATCATAGTTCTAATAATAGTTTAAAACATATTTTTATATAAAATATTTGGCTACAGCCCTGTTTGAGCTGTCAATGTACGGTTGTATTTTTTGACAGATACTTACCAGTATGTTAATAATTAGGCCTACTTATGACACAGGCGAGTTTATCATTCAAAATACACATCGTCGTCTAATGTAAACACACTGATGTAATACAATTAACTTGATTAGTGTTAGTGCGTACTGCAGCACAATTGGCATACGCACAACTAATGTGTAGTGATCAAAACAATCGACGACCGCTACAACAACAGGTTGAATAAGCAGTACAGTAGAGAGTGATTGACTTACCATATAAAACAATCAGTGTAGTTTTATATTATAATATACGAAGGTTAAACTTATGCATAAAAACACATTATACGAGCATAAACTTTATTATTTTAATTTTATTACAGTACGCATTATTGACCAAAATAAACTTTATTATAAATGAAGTTTGTTTTGTCATTATTATTATCATTACTGTTGTTACTGCCATTGTCATATTTTTTATTTCTCTATAATATATCAGTATTTTGGTATTATATAATTTATAAATAAACACATCTATTAGTATTCGTGTTATTATCTATAGTAGTAGCATTATTATCAATGCATTTCCCCATGTAGCCTAAATGCTGTGTGATAATGGCATTAAAAAAATTCTTTTTTTTTTTTGACCGATAATGTGTTTATGCCTAAAAAGTAGAAAATATATTAAAAATACAACA
>NW_022689227.1:0-2197 GCF_011630105.1 Anneissia japonica | reverse complement strand
ATAATAATAATAATAATAATAATAATAATAATAATAATAATAATAATAATAATAATAATAACAATAACAATAATAATAGTAATGAGTAAATTCCAAAAAATAAAATAAAATAAAATCGGGTAACTACAGAAACGGATCGAAATGAAAAGTTATGCCTTAAAAAACAAGAACCCACTAAGGATACCAAGATCCTTGTTTAAACCAGATACGTGTGTTTTGTGTCTAATAATGAGTTTAAGTTCCAGGAGTCTACGTTGGTTGAGGGAGTAGAAATTAGTGGATATGAGGGCATCAGAGCGGGCGCCAGAGGGGGGCTGGGGGATATAGCCCCCCGCCCCGTCGGGAAAGCATAGTCCCCCGTCGGGGAAGACGATACATTTTGTCGGGGAACAAACAAATAAAAAAAAATATTTACATGTAATACGGTATTCGTTTAGCCACCATATCGTTTGTGTTAACTTTTCATCACAACAACAACCACAATAGCAATAATAATAATAATAATAATAATAATAATAATAATAATAATAATAATAATAATAATTCAATGAGACTAATTAAAAATAATTTGCGTTCTGTTATGACAATTATATAGCCTATATGACATTTAGATAGCTTCATGATGGTTGGAATACATCGTGATAGGTGAAGCAACTCGACCATGACAACGTGGTTGACAGATTTCATGCAAAATTTCCAAAATATAGAATTTCACTTTCAAGAATGAGGATTTGAAAATATATTAGATGGTTACATTGCATACTCTTTGTTTCTTGCTTCATTCAAAATGTTTTGGTTTTGGGAAGCTGATGTCAACATTAGAAAGCATAGCCTACATGAAGTCATATTATAGTAACTCGATGCCTATCAAATAAGTAATAAAAATTCGCCATAATTCATCAAATATTCGTGGCTTCGCCCCCTGGACCCCCACCGGGGCCCTAGGCGGCCCCCTGGCCCCCAGCCAAGTGAGACTCGATTCGCTCCACTAGCCCCCCGTCGGGGCCTTTAGCCCCTCCGTCGGGCAGGTCCTGGCGCCACCCCTGCACACCGTTGGTTGCTGATAGAATGTTTGGGAGAGTTTATGTGTTCTGCTACAGGAAGACCTGTGCGATTGTGTCGGATAGAAGATTTGTGGTTATTAAATCTGGACCTAAAATCAACACCAGTTTCGCCAAAATAATGACCATCATCACAAATATTGCAAAATAACATATATACAACATTGTGAGCATCACAGTTAAGAGAGACGAACAGTGCAGCCAGAATGAGGCATAGAAATAGAGCAATCGGTGGTGATAAATTTACAAATTTGACATCTAGGCTTGTAGCATTTGGTATTACCAGCGGACCTACAGGGTGAAAGTAAGCGAGATGAAGATAGAATAGATTTGAGATTGGGCGGTTGGCGGTTGGCTACTACTGGGGGATCATTGAAAATGGTGTTTATGAAGGGATCAGTGTGCCCTCATATCCACTAATTTCTCCTCCCTCAACCAACGTAGAGTCATGGAACTCAAACTCATTATCAGACACAAAACACACGTATCTGGTTTAAACAAAGATCTTGGTATCCTTAGTGGGTTCTCGTTTTTTAAGGCATAACTTTTCATTTCGATCAATTTCTGTAGTTACACGATTTTATTTTATTTTATTTTTTGGAATTTACTCATTACTATTATTATTGTTATTATTATTATTATTGTGTTTATTTATTTTATTATTGTTATTTGTTGCTTCGCACACGCCGCCGAGGGCGGCATTCCAGGAACCCTGCGTCTACAATAGATTTCAGCCAGACTCCACTCTCAAATAGGAGCTGGCCAATCATCAAAGTTTTATTTATATTTGTTTTTAAAACAGTTACTCGAACCGAAACTCTCGAGCACGTTGTATAAATAAGGGCGAATTCAATGCAAATGTTGAAGGTGACCGGTACGGTAAATATTGACCAAGTCATTTCAAATTGGTTGCTTTTGAAACAAAGGAACAGCGATGTAAACGTGCAACCAGGTTCCTCTGGAAGTAATTATATTTAATCAAACCAACCAAGCGCAACCTTAAACAAAATATCTTAAGAAAATATAATTGTGTGCTTGTTTGCGTTTGACCTTAAAGGGGACCATTTAAGGTGTCATCCATTTTTTTATTTAGTTTCACCAGAATACAAATCATGTGCTAGAAAGAGTTATCAACA
>NW_022689226.1:0-1052 GCF_011630105.1 Anneissia japonica | reverse complement strand
TTTACGAGATGGACTTCTTTTCGAGGCTAATTTTGCAAACTAAAGATGGGGCTTCAATTAGAGATAGGCTTCTTCTCGAGACTAAGCCCACTGGGCTTCAATTCGAGGTTTTACGGTATGTTTTTAACTGGACATTTTGATAAAATATTATTGTACATTAAAAAATGATAATGAAGGTTTTTACTGCTGCTGTGTGGTGTTTGTGCTTTATTTCGCTTGTACTGATACAGTATGAATTGTCATACAGTAATCACACCCAATTTGAATTTCTTTATTTTTGTGTATTTTTATTTGTTGTCTGATTTCTGCTGTGTTCTTTTTTTTAAACAGGATATTTGTATGAATTTCATATGGTTGCATAAATGTTTATGATATTCTAATAGGCTCGTATACAATTTTTCCTTCGAGCCATGATTTTTTTTAGTTACCATAAAGTGAAATAAATGAATGAATACTGAAGCAATAATCTTTTGAATGTTTTAACATTTTCTGCAGAGTGAGAAAGTGACAAATGACCGCATAAATCAGCAGGCCAGTGTAGCACTAGCTCAGTTGCTTAAAAGCATTAATGAGCTTGGCAACGATCAGCAAGGGGTCACTATCAGGTCACTAGGAACCAATGAGGCTGTTACGGTCCCAACCATTACAGTACCATCAGCAGCAGCAGGGACACCAGGTGTTGCTGTACAACCATCTGCTATCACATTGCCATCATCAGGTTTGTTTTGATAGTTGATGATATTAATATTTTTAATGTTTAAACAAATGATGTTGACAGTATTATAATAATAATAATGATGATAATAATTAAACAATTAATTTTAATATTAATATAATATTGCTAAATATGAATATTATGATATTAATAATTATATGGTAAATTTTTAATATGATTATCACAGTGCCATTATCAGGTATGTGATAGTTGATGGTATTAATATTTTTAATGTTATGTTAATAATAATGATGATAATAATGTAACATATTATTCTCCTGAAGACGATTGAAGCAACTCAATCGAAACGTCGAGACTTTCTCAACTACAACAGTTC
>NW_022689225.1:0-1107 GCF_011630105.1 Anneissia japonica | reverse complement strand
AACTTAAGATGCATCCTATCGATGCGAATTAACTGAGATTCGGATGCTGAACTAAAAATAACACAACAATATTCAAAATGAGAAGTAACTAAATAACGATATAAGGCAATAATGGCACCAGGGCTATTTATTTCTCTACAATGTCTCCAAATGAACCCAAGCATTCTGTTTCCCTTACTAATAAGATGATCAATATGTTTACAAAATGTAAGCTTACAGTCGATGAAGACACCCAGATCGCGATGAACAGAAACTTTTTCTAAAACAATATCCCCAATTTTATAAGGAAAATATAAAGGTTTTAATTTAAGAGAAACAGACATTGATTTACATTTGGAGACATTGAGAGAAAGACAACAGTGCCGACTCCATGCAACAACAGCATCAAGATCTTCCTGAAGACCCCTGGCATCGCTCACTCTATAACTCGCACACGCATCGCTCACTTTATAATTATATGTTGTACTAGCTGCTTACACAAAAGAGCTAACAAGATCGAGAAAATTAGAGGGTTAATTGTAGTTACATTGACTACTGTGCGAAATAAACAAAGTATGAATTTATGATTTTTAAATAATGTAATGATAGTATATTTAAAATGTACTGTTACTGTTTATGTATCATTTCACATGGATGTCTAGTCACGGAGTCTCCCGGAAAACGGGAAAGCCTCCAAAACTTTCACAAGGAAACCAAAATCTCCCAGAAAGTAACCCACCTTTCCGCAAATTCATATTTTGTTTGCATGTTTTTACTACTGTATTATAAATTGTCTCCTGTATGTCATCTGGGTATAGGTATCACCACACACACTAAATTATAATTTAATGTCTTGAAAAAGCTCATTAAAAGCCAGGCTCCGGAGGAAAAACAATTTTTGATATGTTGTAGGACTTATATTTCTAAGACACAAAAAGGGTGTTTGATGAAAAAAAACGGTTAAAGTGAGATACAGTATTTAAAAACTGATGAAAAATGGCTGGTTACGCCACTTTTTCCTTCAGTTTTTAAATATTCATCCTTTGATATTGACAAATCTGGGCGAGTTTTTTGTCAAACACCCTTTTTGTGTCTTAGAAAAGTCAGTTGTAGAACTTTATCAACAAT
>NW_022689224.1:0-2007 GCF_011630105.1 Anneissia japonica | reverse complement strand
GGTGCGATTTTTTTTTCCGTACGAAACATTTCCATGAAACTCCACTCGGGCCGTCTCGGCTGAATCGACCCGAAAATCTCATTGCAGAATTCAGGAGGTCAAAAGGTCATCAACAGATAAACGTCTACACAACAACTTCTGAGAGAACGTCGCTGTCTAATTTAAAAAAATACATGTTACTATGTTAATACCAATGGGTCGTTTAAAATGACATATATATTTGATTAAGCTGCACGAGTAATGAAAAGTGTTATTTTAACTTGAGTTACATACTATGACAATTTTAATTTTTTAGTTAGGCCTTGGTTTTGCATAATTACCTAGGCCTATACTAAGACCCTTTCTGGGAAAAGCACAAAGAGTAAGGAAAAGTGCGTTTTTCTTCATCAAATGAAACAGGGTGACAGTTATTTTCAAATTAAGAGAAGAGCTGAGAATAGGCAGCTCTAAAATACTGGATGCCATAAGACCTGCCAAAATGGCAGACCATATGAATGTAAAAATGAGCTAGTTATTAATACTAGGCATAGTAATCGGCAGGATCTTGATTACAAGGCTAGACCAAGTTAATTACATGTAATGCCGAAATGATTATTATTATTATTAATTATTATTATTATTACCTGTACCTTAAGGGGAACTTAGACAATGGAGGAATTAGAGAACAATTAAAAAAACGACTTTAAGGAGAAATAACACAAAAGATATTCCCCTTGGGCGATTTATTATTTATAGGCCTAGTAAATAGTACGGTATCTGTATGTTCTTCATTACCTTAAGGCTTAGGCCAAGGTAATAATTGCTGAAATGATTATTATTATTATTATTATTTAACATTAAGTACATTACGATGATAGTTTGGACAAGTTCAATAACGCCGGAATGGTATATTATTTATTTAATAATATTTCTCTATGCGCTCTATTTTTTATTTCATGCTTCAACTTTGTCCTATTTTTTCCCCAAAAAATTTCAGTCAATGTCAGTATGTTGGTGTCAGCCTATGACCCTAGGCCTAGTTTAAGGAGGGGCCTAGGTAAGATCTCAGCCTGTTAGGCCTCTTTCTCTCTAGCCTTTGGTATTACTGTACCTATCTACACTTTATAACAGGAGGTACTAGCTGTTCTTGTTGTAGATAATATACTAACATTTAATAACAATGCAGTAACTCGAGCGTCACGACATTGTGTCTGATCTTGTCCTCGTATCGTACTCACTCGAGTCAATCCGAGATGGCCCGAGTGAAGTTTCATGCAAATGTTTCGTACGGAAAAAAAAATCGCATCCGGCGTATGGGAGTGGTTGGGCATGGGAGGGGAGTCCTCTACTCCCAAAATGAGTTTTTTATTTTAAAAAATTGGGACTTCTAGATTGCTTGACTTCTTCATTGGCTGGGATGGGAAAACTAGGCCTATTTTTTATTTATTTTTTAGTTCCTATGCATGTAATGCAATAGGAACTATTGTAATCACTCTTGCTATTTCCTATGTTTTTTTTATTGTGTGTAGTGTGTATGTGTGTGTAGACATTTACGCAAATGCGCATGCGTCAAAGAAAAGTTTTCCGACATTTTGTTTTACATCGCGATGCGAAGATCGATGTGAAGTTTCTGCAGAGTTCAGTCAGGGCTCACGGTAACCGACCGGAATGTCGGCATGGATGAAACTATTTTGGTTTTACGGCAAAAAAATCATCTGCTGTAGGCATAGGTATTTTGAAGAAGGCCTAAAATAAAACTAAAATGTTTTAATACTTGCTGAAATACATCGTTTCCTGTCTCTTATACACATCTAGATGTGTATAAGAGACAGGTTGTATACGTATGAGTAGTCATATGAAGGTACTATATCCCCGACAGTTGGCTGTGCAGCAATGTACCCTTTGAATGCAAACTGAAAACAGGTGAAAATATAAAGGCAGCCGACTGTCGGGTACATAACTACTATCTAGCTTTCCACAAAAACATGAGGCCTAAGCTAGGCCTAGTTCAGTATTACTGCGATGCAA
>NW_022689223.1:0-1139 GCF_011630105.1 Anneissia japonica | reverse complement strand
TATATATATATATATTTAATATGCAATAATGTTTTGCTCACACTATGATGACATTACTTTCATGAAATTTCAATAATATTTTGTATTTATAATATTCAAAATCTCATAATTTTTTGACAGGATTTCTTATTGTATACCCTGGTACAGTATGTGTTTATTTAAATTAAAAATGATGACAAAATTGTGGGTTACCCCCACAAAAGTTTAAAAAAAAAGTGGTGACATGGTCAGATAATTATGGATAATTATCAATATTATATGACGTCTTAATAATACATCTTCTCAGATTGTTATTAAATAATCAGAACAGTGGCAAGATTCTACTAGTGAAATACCTTATATACAGTATGTATATATGTATACAGACTATGCTATGTAGTAGTATATAAATACAATACTAGTTAAAAGATAGAATAATAATAATGTTGTAATATATAAATATGTATCTCGACCACAGGTTTCTGTGGTTGAGTTTCGCACGTTAAGAAAAAGGTGCTGAGTTCGAGTCCTGGTGGAGGCAAGGTTTCCTTTTCTTTCGGATCAGATTTTCCTCTTCTGTTGCATTTAATTTGTACATTCTCATTAACAAAATGGGTTTATCCGAGTGGTCTGTTAAATTAAATAAGTATATAAATTAAAATTATTTTCTATTATTTGTTTTTATATTATATATGCTCCTAAATATAATGTAATGTAGACGTTCAGCCCTCATAGTCTGCTAATTGAAAATTAATTTAAATATTGTTAATCCGTCATAAAAAATATATATTATAATGTCAACTGAATATATATATATATATATATATATATATATATATACATATATAAACATTGTCAATAGGTAAATGATAAAAGCAATGCTTTTTGTTATTTGTTTATATATAGGTTTATATATACATGTATATAGGGATATACCTTATCTGTATATCTAATAATATATATAAATCAATTTTTGTATACAGTGAGTTTAATGACAATAAAAGTATATAAAAATTAATTTAAAGCATATTAATCTCACTGAAAATTGTACATACATAATTGCACATACTATATATATATATATATGCATATATAATATATATATATATATATATATATATATATATATATTTCATAGTAAAACATTTGAATTCTGAGAG
>NW_022689222.1:0-1074 GCF_011630105.1 Anneissia japonica | reverse complement strand
ATAATAATAATAATAATAATATAACATAAATTCACGTGTCGTTTTATTGTAAGTTATCAGACTACCGTATGTATTACTTTTCACATTAAATTAAGCCAATGAAACAACGGATTCTTCACAGTGAATTAATTACGTTTTCAAACATCTATTGGAACGTAATTCAGCAGAAACAGTGTCAAGTGTCAAAACAGCGTTTCGAACCTATTTTTTAAAATGTCAATGCATAATAATGTTATGTATTGAAATAAGAAAAGAGAGAATACACATGCCTCTTCCCCGTTTGAAAAATTCTGATCCGCCCCTGTTCAATGAGACAAATTAAAATGGTTACGTTCTACTTTGACAAATGCTCGTTTGGATATCCTCATGTTGCTTGGAATGCATCTTGATCGGGGAAGCAACCTTGTGGTTTACAGATCAGGCAAAATTTCAAAAATTTAGAACTTCACTTTGAATTATAAGTTTGTATTGTGACATTGTGGTTTCTTAATTTATCGATAGTATAACGTCAAATTGGTGGTCTTACAATTTACAGTAAGAATATTCTTATTCGTAATTTTGTTGTTAATAATTCACAATCACATGGATTATGAAAAACCAGGATTTTACCATGATGAGAGAATAGTACTGCAATGTAATACGGCGGTTTTTTATTTTTGTTTTTTTTATAATATAAAATGGAAAACGGATTTGAAAATATGTTAGTTGGCTACATTGCATACTCTTTGTTCTCGTTGTTTTATTCAAAAATTGTCGGTTTTGGAAGTTAATTTCGATACCGTATTTAAAAACACACATGAAGTCATACTACGGTAGCTTGATGCCTATCAAATAACTAATAAAAATTCACCGAAATTCGTCAAATATCCGTAACTTCGCACGCTTAGACCCCCACCCGACATTCCGCCCCACCCCACGTCGGGTACTTTAGCCTGATGAATTTACATTTATCGTCAATAATTTTATGTATACACTTATCATACATAGGCCTAGATTTGTCCATTGCCCTCTTTCCTTCAAATGAATTGGCACCTAATCGCTGGATCTCAATCATATGTATATTATATATGATAC
>NW_022689221.1:0-589 GCF_011630105.1 Anneissia japonica | reverse complement strand
ATTACACGAGGCTGCTAGTTGAATTGCACTGCGATATTATACCATACACATGAACGCGCATCGCGTTGGACACAGAATGTCTTCTAAATTTTCAATGTCGCAACTCGCAACTCTTATTTATTTATTTATTTGAACATACACCTTTGAATCGGTGGCACTCAATGTCAATTGGTGCGTTCGTACAAACAAAAAAAAGGTTAAATTTAACAACAACAACAAAAATCGACTGTACAAAAATTAATATTACAAAATTAAAGAATGTAGAAAAATAACATATGAAATTAGATGAAATCACATTTCATACTCAGAAATGCAGTACAGGTCTACTGTAAAGTAAATGCTTAAAATAACTAACCTAAAAATATAAAATCTAAAGATGAAAAAGTCTTACAACAAAAAGGTTATACCAAGATAGACCTAGCTAGGCCTACTTAACTTAAGGAATACAGACTACGATGTAGAGTCCACTTGTGGTAAAAGGAAAAAAAAAAATAAATAAAATTAACATTACGCAATTTGATAAGCCTAAAAATATAAAATCTAAAGATGAAAAAGTCTTACAACAAAAAGGTTATACCAAGATAGACCT
>NW_022689220.1:0-1182 GCF_011630105.1 Anneissia japonica | reverse complement strand
ATGAGGAAGGGGTACACAGGTGGCTGCATGGCATCTTTGAAGAGAAAGACAGGTGCTTTATATACATTTAGTTTTTGAATTCTTGAATGATAATGAAAGATGTTGCAATGACGATTTTCTAGTGTTACACTATTTGTTATTTATATTTGTTAATGTATTATTTGTATGGCAATCAGAATCTGTTTATCATACTTTTTTTATGTTTTGTTGTCTTTCTACTAAGTAACAACATTACATGCAGTAGATTCTAGTAAAGCTAATATTATTAATTATGACTACAGGGATGCAGACACAAATATAATATTGGTTTAAACATATCTGGATGGTTTATATACTAAAAAAATGAAAGTTCTTTAAAAACAATAAGCCTATTATGGGCCAAAAAATACTGAGCCAGATGGTGGTCTTAGTTCACTTGCATTGGTAATATAAAAGAAAGTTGTTGAATCTTTTAAAGATATTAAAAAAACGATAAGTATACAAGAAGAAAATGTACACTATCCAGGATACAGCCCAAATGTATAGACTATGCACACAAAATATCAATCATTCATTCAAAGCAGACATGATTAAATCACAAAATAAAAACATTGAAATGTTGAATACATTTAATATACAAGAATTTTATTTTTTTATTTTTGTAATAAATTTACAATCATCATTTTTAAATTTAATGTTTAATATTCCTCAGACTTCTTCAAGATTTCTACTCAACTGATCCAAGCAAGCGAGGGCGCCTTGGTGACAATGGTGGAGTCTCTAAACTGAGCCTGAAAAAGACACTACCAGCTCTTCTGTTTTCATGCGGAATTGGAATACCAATATTTTTAACAAAGCCTTGCCGAGATCTGTACTGGCAAATATGGCTGTTTGGAACATTATTCTGTAGTCTGTACATGCGTTCAACAACATAAAATTTAAAAGTGTAAAACAAATATGGTGTCTCAAAGGATGTTTATGAATAACCAACTGTTGTCGTCCAGTGCCAGTGACAAATATTCAGATTCAGATATCATTTATTATGATAAGGCAATCCATATGGAATACTTTTACAAACTTGGAATGAATTACAAACGACACTTAATAAAATACAATGCAAAATGCTAACAACAGATACGGATATTAATTATTAAAATTATACTGTATATAGTAATAAAGTTTTAAAAATATAGTTAAACATCC
>NW_022689219.1:0-3884 GCF_011630105.1 Anneissia japonica | reverse complement strand
TAGGCCTATGTAAAATACATACTCAAAGACAATGTTTTTAGGCTTTGTATACACACACATTAATAAGATCTCTATGGTTGTCAAAAATCCCTGATAAAATATCATGAGAATTTCTTTTGGCGCTTCATTTTGACTAATGGTGATGTGATGATGATGAATTTTACTGAAAGTGTCATTTCTGGCCATCTAGAGGTACTATTTCCTCAAATTTTCTCACCTCAGCTCCAACCATTGTGGGGCTGGGGTAGGTGTCGACTTACAAAATGTCCTCCCCCTCCACCTTTCAAAACAGATCTGTGCCCTTCCCTGGGTGTGACATTAAACTCCATCGAGTCGGCTCCTGATGTACGTCTTAGTGACTGCTGTTTGTTTTTAGGATGAGATCTGGTTTTTCATGTCCATTTTTCGTGATTATGACTATTCTGGATAAAGAATGTTTTGAGCAGAGGTGGATTCAAGGCACTCCCCCTCCCCCCTTCATTTTTTAAGGGAAAAAAAGGAAAAATATATTCAAATTGAAGTGCGAGAGTGTAATTTCCGGCCATCTAGAGATGCCCTAATCATAAATTTTCTTACCTCAGCCCCAACCATGGTGGGGCTCAGGTGGGTGGTTCCTCGGTCTGTGAAAGTCCCTCCCTGGTTCACCTCTCTTTCGAATTCCTGGATCTGCAACTGTTGATTTATTATATAATTATTTTTTCGCTTATTTATAATGCGTCTATTGCAATAATCACTTTATCCTCTCAAACAGTCCTAAGAGCGTTCAGAGTGCGCTACTTCACAGGGTGATTCACCCCCTTGACCCCGCCGGGGTCATACGTAATTCGCATAACGGCTCCCCCCCCCCCTTTCAAAATCCTGGCTACGTCCCTGCCTGATGGGAGTGGGAAGAATGTGGGGATCGGTGATTAGGTGAGCGTGATAACTCGTAAAATGATGATTTGAGGTGACTTAACTATTTGAGCATGATTTGTTGGTTGGGGCGGGAGCGGGCGACTAATGGATGGGCAAGTATTTTTTTCAAAAATCCTAAATATGCTAATACCATGAGCTATTCTTATTATATCTCTATGGCTAATACCAGAGAACTTAAATAGCAGAAGAATGAGCTGTTCCGCGTATTTGCATTAAAATCGATGGAACATCCGCCCTCCTGCGGATGCAGTAAAATTTGAACATTTTACTAAGTGGAGATAGCCCTTACGAAAATGACCAATTCATTCCAATTGGAAATTGAATTGGATTCAATATGAGTTAATTGGATTATAATTGGAATGAATTAGATCCAATTGGTTTCAAGTGAGAGAAAAATATTCCAATTGAAATTTTGGAAAAAATCCTATTGAGATCAATTGGATAACAAATGTCCAATAGGCTTTTTTTTTATAAATCCAATTGGAATCAATTGGATGACAAATGACCAATTAGAAATTGGGAAAATGCAATAGGACAATTATTCTCCAATTGGAATTTAAAAAAAAATCCAATTTGATAACAAATAACAATTGAACTAAAAAGAACAAATCCAATTGGAACACATTTAATAACAGATTTCCAATTGGATTATAAATATGCAATTTGGAATTTTTACTTATTCCAATTGGATAACAAATATCCAATTGGATTGCCTTTAAATTCCAATTGGATAAGAAATATCCAATTGGATTGTCTTGAAAATACCAATTGGATAGCAAATATCCAATGGATTGTTTTTTTAATTCCAATTGGAAGAGAAATATCTGATTGGAATGTTTTAAAATTCCAATTGGATAACAAATATCCGATTGGATTGTCTTTAAATTCCAATTGGATAACAATTATCCAATTGGATTGTCTTGAAATTCCAATTGGATAACATATATCCAATTGGATTGTGTTAATTCCAATTGGGATTTAATTGATCAATCAGAATGCAGTATTAACAGGTTTCTTGGCGACTGCTTGATAAGAGTTATAGGTTAAAATGCGCCATTTTTGCACAATGGGTGAGCGCATATGACAAGCTGTCCTGCTCTGAGTTGTTTTTGTTCACAAAAAGTAAGTATTTTATCAATTTTGTGTTCAAATTCCTAAACTATTAATACAATAATAAGCCTGGTCCTTTCTTAGACATTTTTTGAAGTGAATATTGGCTTAGATTAATTAGAAACTGAATTTAAAAATCGAACATTGCCAGCCAAATGCCAGTGGCCTTAGGGGCCTGGTGTGCAGTGTATAGCCTTCCTTAGGCATGAAGGCCTTTTGCTAGTATGGGTAGCATGGCTGTGTAGGTGGGGCTAGGCTTTGCCTACTACTTACGTGCCATATCGTTAGGCCTGTCCAAGCCTAGACTATGCTTGCACAGCCTAACTCAATAATAAAAGAGTAATAATTAGGCCAAGCCTTATATATATAAGCCTAGGCCTAGTTCAGATTATTTCATATTTGTTTTAAACTTTTTTAAAAATTTTTATTTAAATTTCTTTAATTAGAAAGGAGGTACTGCGTACTTATACGCCAAACCTCCAAAATCGGAGTTTTCAAACTTTTATTCAAACCTCCGATTTTGGAGTTATAGTACGCAGAACCTCCAATAAAAGTTTGAAAACTCAGATGTTGGAGGTTTTGGGTATAGTACGCACAAACTCCAAAATCGGAGGTTTGAATAAAGTTTGAAAACTCAGATTTCGGAGCTAGGTTTCGCGTATTTCACGCAGAAACTCCAAAATCGGAGGTTTGAATAAATGTTTGAAAACTCCGATTTTGGAGGTTTGGCGTATAAGTACGCAGAAACTCCGAAATCGGAAGGTTGATTAAAAGTTTTACTCTCTCTATAGAGAGCTTGTTTAATTAAAAGTACGCAGAAACTCCGAAATCGGAGGTTTGAATAAAAGTTTAAAAACTCCGATTTCGGAGGTTTCGCGTATAGTACGCAAAACCTCCGAAATCAGAGTTTTGGCGGCGGGCGCAGACACTCCGATTTTGGAGTATTTACATACCTGGGCCTAACCTAGGCCAGGGGGATATCATTTTTATTAGTACTAGTAGTACTACTACTAGAGTTCTAGGCCTAGGCTAGTAGTAGTAGGCCTAGAGGCTTATTTTAAGCCTGTAGGCCTATGTAGAGCCCAGGCCTAGCATAGGGTAGGCTATCTCTAGGCCTTAGTCTAGGCCTAGCCCAAGATAAAGGCATGCTTAGGCCTAGTAGTACTTGTAATATTTAAGCCTGCTTTGAGACCATGAAATAACAACGACGAACACTAGATAACGTATAAAGCTGATTTTAATAACAAGGTTGTATTTCACCGTGTACACGATGGACCGAAGCCACTTGGTAGCCGCTAGCAACTAGAGAGGGCGCTGGACCGATAATCTTTATAATAGATATTACATCCCTCCCTCTGTTTAGACTGAATTTATATTAGCTTTAGATGATTACAGTATATATTTGTCTTCTGTTATGTAATGATGTGACTAGTATATTTCTTTAGCAAATTAACAATAAACAGCTGACATTCAGATTACAGTGTCTAATATTATTTTTTTGTTATGCGTCAATTAACTTTAAAATTTAAACACATGCACAGCTCATCAAACAAGTTCTAAACTAATTTTAAACAGTGCACTTGAACTCAGTGCTTTAACAAAAAGTTTAAATATCAACTTTAGAATTCAAAACAACAGTTCAAACTTCCTTTCAGAATTTTAGAAGTGATATGCTTATGTTTAAAATAGAAATGTTCATCATTCCGTCACGTAGTCATTTAAGCTTGTGGGAGGTTTCTTGATTCTAGTAGAGTGTTGAGTTGGAGTTAGCTGCGGTTTGGTTATTGGTGCTCTATGTTGATTTAGACACGATTATAAATGAAACTCATGCAACGCAATGCTGCCATACTTTGTATTTT
>NW_022689218.1:0-782 GCF_011630105.1 Anneissia japonica | reverse complement strand
GTTGATGCATCAAGCAAGGTAGTTTGATCAGCATCACTCGTTACTTCAGCGGTTGTGATAGCAATTTTTGTTACCTCCTCTAATGTTGTCAAATCATCTACTTTTGTCGACGGTATGGTTGTTGTATGAACAAATGTAGTTCGCTCAGATTCACTAGTAACTTCATTAGCTGTGATATCTATTGACGTTACCTCCTCTGCTGTTGTCAAATCACCAATTGTTGTCGATGATATTGTTGTTATATCAATTAGTGTTGTTAGCTCAGATTCACTCGTTAACTCATTAGTTGTGATATCTATTGATGTTAGCTCCTCTACCGTTGTCAAATCATCTACTGTCGTCGATGGTATCGTTGATTCATCAAGAAACGTAGTTTGATCAGCATCACTCGTTACTTCGGCGGTTGTGATAGCAATGGATGATACCTCCTCTAATGTTGTCAAATCAGCTACTATTGTCGACGGTATGGTTGTTGCATCAACAAATGTAGTTTGCTCAACATCGCTTGTCACTTCATCAGCTGTGATATCTATTGAGGTTACCTCCTCTGCTGTTGTGAAATCACCAACCGTTGTCGATGGTATTGTTGTTACATCAAGTGTTGTTAGCTCAACTTCACTTGTTAACTCATTAGTTGTTTTATCTATAGATGTTAGCTCCTTTACCGTTGTCAAATCATCTACTGTTGTTGATGGTATCGTTGATGCATCAAGCAAGGTAGTTTGATCAGCATCACTCGTTACTTCGGCGGTTGTGATAGCAATGGATGATACCTCCTCTAA
>NW_022689217.1:0-572 GCF_011630105.1 Anneissia japonica | reverse complement strand
CAGTAAAGATCAAAGGACTGTACGCACGCGCTATGTTCGAGAGCGGAGATGTGCGTCCTTTTGTTAAATTAC
This sequence comes from Anneissia japonica, assembly GCF_011630105.1. Taxonomy (NCBI): domain Eukaryota; kingdom Metazoa; phylum Echinodermata; class Crinoidea; order Comatulida; family Comatulidae; genus Anneissia; species Anneissia japonica. Next base: position 500 of record NW_022689217.1, on the reverse strand, counting down.
CTTGTCAAAACTGAATGAGTGGCCAAAGATCAATGCCAAAGATAATGTGGCATTAAGAAAGTATTCAGATTTCCTTTCAGAAGTGGTTGCAGCTAAGAAAACAATTGTTGACTTGGGCGTATTAGATTACCCTCAGGAGAACAAGAAGTTGGTGTCTAAGCTACCCTACCAGTTAGAGACAAAATGGATAGCTATAGTCAGCTCCAGTATGGAATTGTCGATATTTCCAAGGTTTGAGCAGTTCTCAGACTTCGTTAAAAAGAAATCAAATGAAGCCAACATCCCCATGTTTCAGACACTTAATCTATCTCAAAGAATGGAAGCATCTGAGGGGCCGGGTGGTAGTCCGTGAGATTGAAGGGGACATTGGATTGGTGCTTGGTAATGCAGTTGCGGATGCATACACTCCCCTAGAGGTTATTTCATATGAAAGTTCTGGATCACCCTATGCAACCAGGTCTATCCTAGGGTGGATTCCCTGGGCTATAATTCGACCAGGA
>NW_022689216.1:0-856 GCF_011630105.1 Anneissia japonica | reverse complement strand
TGCAAAAAAAAAAAAAAAAAAAAAAAAACCCAAACCATGTCCAACCGTAATAGATTCTTACCGCCGGCCAACATACCTTCTTCGTCGGGCTCTAAAGCGTCCAGGCCAAGATTTGCCGCCGCCGCCGCCGCATCTTCCACGAACGCGGGAACGGACTTTGGCAGGAACAGAGCGTTGTATCCCGGCTTGAACGCAAACGTCTTGAAAGTGTACACGGTGTCGAACGAAGCGAAACCGGAACTTAAGGCGATCGAGGAGAAAATAAGTGGTTAATCTGTCTCTTATACACATCTAGATGTGTATAAGAGACAGGGTATTGACAAAAGATTGCGTAACTTTGCAGCAGATTGCCCAGATGACGGACTATCGACCGGTCGACGGTGGTCTTGCGAACATGCTCGTGAATCTTGGGTCCGATCCAAAGAAATACACTCTTTACGCGCTAAGACCCATAATGAAAATGAAGTCGGTCGGAATCGAAGAAGGGTTGTCTGATCTCGGCGCCGAACCCGGGGGGCTGGACAGGTTGACGACAAAGTCGTCTCTGTACCGCGTCGAATCGGTGGCCGTTGCGTTCACCGCGTCGGCGAGAGAACAATGGAGATCTTTACGCGAGGCACTTATCACGAAAGGAAACGCGATCGAGCTGAAACCGAAAATGAAACAGTTGACCGTTTTACTCTTGGCCCGTTTATCGGTGGTTAGGCGGATGCATACGTTCGCCGGTGAACCGAAAACGATATTTGCTCTGCCTCCGAAATTGCTCACCGTCATCGAATCCGCACTCGGCCACGAAGGGAACGGAAACACGAAATTTCCGCGTTTGGAAGAGACGGTGTTGAAACGAATGGGAATG
>NW_022689215.1:0-956 GCF_011630105.1 Anneissia japonica | reverse complement strand
AACACTCGACCCCACGTGATTTCCATAATTTAATGTATTTATCTTCTTTTAAATTAACGGGTATACGGCTTAGCCTAGTTTATGTTATGTTAAAAACGTAACAAAGGAAGATAAATACTTATTCAAAATAATTCTTACCTTGACACTGTACTAGAAAAAATGAATAAATATTATGTTTGATAACGTCTAAGCATAGGGCTTGTAACTCTAGCTTTGTAAAAATGGTAAAATGAGCCGGGCTTAACTCAAGCCTGGCTTATCTCCAAGTCTGAACGTAGCCTTTCACACATGAAAGATAAAAAAAAAGGCTTTCACACTTTGGAGGTGTCTTTACTCCGGGTTCTCTTGTGCCAAGTATACAAGGAACAATCCTAATTAATAAATATTTCTTTAAAACCATAAATTTAAGTCTTCATAATATTGTTTTCTTTTGTTAAATTAGATGGAATGTGTTCTGACTTCGATGATGGATGGAGTGGGTGGAATCCTTATCCATATTCGGGTTCTAAATATCAATCGTTTAAGCGGTCTTCCGAGAAAATCATTGGAGATGATACAAATCGTTACTCTGCAACAGGTATAGAGATTCTTGGTATTATTTCAATGAATAAATTTATAATAATAATAAAAGCATATTATCGATTGAGTTGCGTCAGGGACTTCATAGGAGTGATGTTTTGTCCTATCTGACAGGTTATCGCCTAAATACGCTGTCATTCCCAAATACTTGTGAAAAAATCTTGCAAGTGCTTCAAGTAAAAATCGAACGCACGACCTCCAGATAACTAGACGAGTGTCATAACCACTAGCTCAGTACTGTACAGTACCAGTACCCGCTACTTTGGGGGTCGGATTCATAGCCACTAAGCCCAAACTCGTGGTCTAATACAGTAATTGTAAAAAAGCGTATAGAGGTACATTATGTGCTATATAAATCACAAGTACTATTTTATTAT
>NW_022689214.1:290-797 GCF_011630105.1 Anneissia japonica | reverse complement strand
TGCACGCTCCAGGGTTTTAGCATTGTGAACCAGCCGCCGCACTGCTGCCAGCCTTTGATCGCGACTCCGCAATACACGAACGAACGTATAAGACGTGATTCTTTTCTGTGCTGCATATAACTGTTGAAACACTTTCAGAAGCGCCATGAGCGTCATATTTGGCGGATACCGGCGCTATATAAATGTTCTATTCTATTCTATTCAAACAGATAAATTACAAACGCAAAGGATGGGTATGATTTAAACAAATAAAACAACAACCACATTAGACGGACATGAACGAATTTATGAACGATATGACGGACAAGATTTAAAAAAAAATTAAATAACGAGTAATGAATTAAATTAATTAAAAATGAACTACCTGATTGTCTGCTGGAAAATTCCTCAACGTGGTTCTTAATGTTGCTGTCTTTCAGAACCCCCTTAGCCATGGCAAGACGAAATACATTTGACTCCATGGTGTTAAAGGCAGCTGTCATATTCCTAACTATTTTCTCCTTTCCT
>NW_022689214.1:0-254 GCF_011630105.1 Anneissia japonica | reverse complement strand
AAAAAAAATGATGGATTTATTTTGACATCAACAACTTGTCTACATAACAAAAAATTACCTAGAAAAATTACATTTGATAGAATAGGGTCTTTATTAGTTTCTATTTTAAAATCATCAATAGTCAATGCATCAAGTTCTGAAGTACACATATGCACAACCTGTCTAATATAGTCCTCTGCAATAGTGTTTGAGTCTGAGCATGTCAATGGAAGGCGTGACAATGAGTCTGCAATGTTCTGTTTTCCTGGTATGTG
>NW_022689213.1:502-6924 GCF_011630105.1 Anneissia japonica | reverse complement strand
TGTGTAGTCATAGTTATCAATAGGCTCCATCCCTAGTTTTGTACCTGGCATAAAGTTCAGTGGACGTAATATTACTATTCAGCACCCCGCTTTTCAAAATCCTGGATACGCCACTGCCCAGATCAACTAATTACTTTACTGTATAATAAAGTATTTGCACAAATAACAATAACAATATAATAAGATGAATTATCTTACCACTTGCTTGTCCTGAGTTTGATGGTGGCTTTGGAATGTCTGAAATATAATTCTTTAATGGATTACTAGTATATTGAAATAAGTTTATATTATTTAGTGTAATTTACAATTGCATCTTTACAGTGATAGGAAAGCAATTTGATATGTTTAGACATGGAAGATTTTATACATTACTGTAAATGCCCAACTTAATATGTAATTATTTTAATACAACTATAAATCATAAATACAAAATGTTTAATATTATAACTATTCTAATTCTTGCAAACAGGAAGAAACAATTTGATTTGATTTACTTTGATACCATACATGAAACATACAATTTGAAAATGACATAAATGTAAAAATGAGTAAAATCATGTGGTATCTGAAATAACCCTCTAAATCCCCAGGAGGAGATTTACATCCAGAGGGGGTCCCATTACACAAAAGCAGCATTCTACAAGCTTTGGGAATAATTGATGGCTTCCTAAATTTATCAATTTACTATAAGAATACTTCACATATCAACAAACTATTCTGAACTAAAAGAGAATTTGTTCACACCTATTATCTTGAACCATCCACAGTGTCAACCATTAATAATAGCAGCATTGGTGGCGGTAGTAGTAATAGTAGTAGCAGTAGTAGTAGTAGTACAGTACAGTAGTTATTATATAGAATACGGTAACAAATAACAATATCATAAGACACCAAAGTAAACATTATTCATCATGCCACTTGCTTGTCCTAGGTTTGAAGATGGCTTTGGTATTTCTGTAATTTAATTTAACAATTGATCTGGTACAAAAATATCTATTTATTTATTATTTAGGCCAGAATTTTTTTTTTATTCAAGATCATCAGAGGAAGGCGGAATAAATATAAAAATAAAATTCTGTTTTCTTATTTGGCAAATAGTTTTGCAAAGAACATCCAGATGGAGGAGAAAATAAAAATAAAATTTTATTGGTGAATGTAAAATATGATGGTTAAATGCTTCAAATTTATATAATTAGGAAGAAATATACATATCTTATCTTTGAAGATTTCAAGAGGGCGTAATAAATACAAAGAAAAATTTTTATTTTTTTCTGAAATTTCCACTTTTTCGTGGGGGCAGGTGCACTAATTGGCCATAAATATAATTTTATTTTTATTGGAAATCATCAATATTTGCAATCGGTCTTTTGCAAAAAGTTTCACCTTACCATAATAAATAATTTGACTTATTTTCTGGCAGCATATTTTTAAGTGTCAGGAAAGCATTGAGATGTTAAGAAATGGAAGAGCCATATAAATGTAATTTTATACTGATTATTGTGTTTGATATACAAATATAAATAAGAAAATAAATATCAAGTTGAGTGGTCGAGCAGAAAGGAAGAGGCAGCTTAATCGGCTCTGGTTCAAGCTGCTCTTCTGCATGGGTTTGGTTGGTGAACCAAGTCTAAAAAAACTCAAAGAACTCATTGCATCTTTCAGAAGAGTAGCAGGGTTACCCTAATGCTTCGGTTCATTTCAGCCCCTGTCATTGTGGAACAATTTGAAAATGTAGCTAAGTGCCTCTTTACGTCTGCTAGGTAGTCACAGACCATGCCACACACAATTCAGCACAATGATGCTACTAGTTATGAGTTATTCTCCTACCTTTAACTTTTATAAACTAATCAAAATCTTGCAAATGAAAAGGACCAATTTACACCACTGAAATGTTAAAAGCGGCTTCTCCTTCATGTATCAGCCTGATTTTTAAAAGTATCACAAATTTCAATATCGAATATCTTTTGCAATGCAAAATTATTATGAATTTAGAATGAGAAGATTGGACAAAACATACAACGACCCAGAAATAAATGGAATGAACTATAAATTTAAATCATTTGTTGCAAAAATATACTTTTATTACTTTGAAAAAAGTAACGACTGATGATATACAGTAATTAAGGTTCCAAGTTCAATTCAAATGTCAGGCTGATTTAAAATAATACATTTTTTATTTTCCTGTTAAAGGATCATTTTGAACTACGTGTTTTTCTTTTAATTTTCATTACTAAAGTCATAGCTTCTCATCTATATTGACAGTATACTTTATACAGTACTCTGACAATTTAATAGTAATAATAATAATAATAATAATAATAATAGTGTAGTTTTATATAGCGCACATATCCATCTAATATAAGATGCTCAGGGCGCTTGATATGTGGACTAGGAACTCGACCAATGACTTTCTTCGCCCCTAAGGGTCCCTTCGTATCTGTGCTACGTGGTAACCGGGTACCAGCAACTCTCGTCATCCACCACAGGGGCTGTCTGTTCCAGTACACCGGGGTATCCCCCTACTCGTCCCGAAGGGTGTATTGGGTTCTTTATAGTGCACACGGGCCACTGTATACACTGGGCCTACGGTGTATAGTCCTTACCCAAGAAGACTTATTCTACCACCAGAACCATAGGCAAGCGTGCCGTTCGAACCAGCACCGATATTATGGCTATAGCTGGTGGCGCCCCTGCTAACCGCTCGGCCATTCAACTGTAAATGTACTCAAAAAATTTTATCTCATTGGATTGATTGATTTAAATTTATTTATGAATTTATTTGTTTGTTTATCAGGCTTTTCACTTATTTGTTCATTTGATTTTCCATTTATTATTATTTTTTTAATTTTCTTTATATTTGTATCGACTTCTAATTCCTTTAAGGCATGCCCACCACAAAATTTATTGTTTTTCTAGACGCCCAAAAATAACCTCTGATGCATTTTAGGCAATCAATTTTTTTCCCTTTTTTTTCAAAAGGGAGGAGCTCCCACTAAATCTTCCCGTCATATCTCAATCTGAAATTTTTGTTCACATTTTATCTTATATTTCATTGTACTCCATCCTTTGGTTGTAGAACCTTTTAGTGCACAGAGTTTTTTCAGTTATAAGCACTAAAGAGAATTTATCAACATTCATTAAATTGATATAAAAGAAAAGAAAATACCTTCTGTTAGAGCTTTGACAGCTTGGTGGAGTTTGAGTTTCTTCAACTTTTCAATGAATGTGTCCATGTTCTCTTCACAAATAACCATGTTGTGTTCTATATCCATAATCAAACTCCAGCTATCTGTATGTTTTACATCATAAAGTTCACTAATCTTTTGTACATCACTTGGAGTGAGTGCCATTCCCAGATTTACTAGTCTTTGCCGATGTGGTGTGAATTTCGTAATTACACTATCCCTGATACTTTTGGAAATTTTGAATGATGGCAATTGAGTGTGAATTTCTTGTTCCAGACCAAATTGCTCTGTTGCCTTAATAGTATCATAGAGGAGAGTGAGCTTATTTGGACTCAGATTTCCAGAACTAATCAACATATCAATTAATTGTATTGTCTTAGAAGACTCATGTAATGCAAAAGTATCTTTTATATGGTCCCTGTACAATACTTTCAGCATATTGATAGATATGTGTTTGTCATACCAATTTGACACAAGCAACTTAAGTTCTGCAAAACCGGCATCATTTGTTTCTACAATGTAAACAAATAGAAATGTACAGTATTAATATCAAAAGCATTTGATATGGCAATTGTTTGGACACAAAGTATATGTTGTAGAATTTCTTGATCACAAAAACAGCAAAAAACAGTGGTGTAACAAAAAATTCTGAGACACCAGTGCCAGTATTCTTCGGGCCTTACTATCCTGGGGAAGAAAGTCCGGCAGGGTTTGATAAATTTGACGTTTTCAAATAAGTATTTTGAAGGTGTTTTTCCAACAGGACAAACTCAGCCAATGTATGGGGCAAAAATGCTGATAAATTTCCCAGGATCCTTTATGGCCTAGTACCAGTGTTTTTGGCGGTGTTTTCGGTAGTCCTACTAAACACCACCAGGGAACACCAGGGTTTGATATACTACTAAATATTACCACTGGGAAGTAGGTAATTTGCTTTTAGTTGCTTATTGAATAAAACTTAATTTCTAAGCCCAAAATCTTTCAAAAGTTGTTAAAAATCTATTACACACAGGTGCAGGTTGCATGTTCTGTGACAGAATATTCTTATAGAGGCTGTGAACGTTGCCCTTAGAATATGTCAGTCCAAAATCACAAGTAAAAATTCAAGGAACGAATGCATTTTTCCCATCAAATAATACTTGATATAGAAATACATGGTGAACCAACCAGGATTTTCAAGATAAAGACTAGTAGTAGGTTTTAGAAACTCATTTTTACTCTTTAATAAGCAACTACAAGTAAGATCAAATGCTCTCCACTTGAACTGCATCATGCCCCGGTGGGGTTTAATATTTTTAGTTTACCTTTACTTATATCCATGTTCACTGTCATTGGTACAGCTACTGCTTCAATTCATTCCTTTCATTCATTCCTGAAATAAACAAGAATCCTCATTCATAATATGTGGCAAAGACAAGCCAAACCAGTCACTCCTCGCAAAAATCGATTTTGAGTTATTAATACAGTGTTAGATAGTAAAATAATAGCTATAAAATGGTAAAAAATCATTCAAATTGGACATTTCTTTATGAAATTACAAGCGTTTAACCACACAGCTGTTTAAAGAACAATATATGAGAAATTAGCCATCAAAGTTTATGATTTCAGGCATTTCTCATGCAGAAACTATCTTTAAATCCTTAAAAAGTATTGTTTTAACATTGAAAATGGAGAAAATAACAGCATAGAATGATGTGTAGATATATAAGGGTTAGTTTACTACCATAAAATAGATTTATAAAAATTTGACATTCCAGCATGTTTTAGCCATTTTCTCTGAAACACGATTTGCGACAAGTGACTAGTTTGGCTTGTCTTTGCCACATATAATTAAAAGGACAGAGATTGAAAAATTGTAAGATCATTACTTGTCCTGTCCAGCTGTATGATTCCAAAACTTATGGCCTTTATTATTTTTATTGTGGAATTTTCCTTGCTTTTCTTGATTTTTTTCATGATCCAATAGCCCTTTATATGTATTTTATAAATTTTTAAACCTTTCATAATTTTTTTAGCTGCCACTTGAAACAATGAAATAAAAATGAATTTGAATACAGTTGTAATGTAATGTTGTTCTCCAGTCAAACTTGGCCTATTATACACATGAACTGCAAGTTGGGTATTTGAAAGTGTACATTCATGAATTCTACAGACTTAGATAGTGAGTGTCAATATTTTCATATAAACTTGGGGCCAGAATGGCAATGAGAATAATTTTCCAAAACTTTAGCTAACACAAGTATTATGAGGCCTAAATTTACTTGGAAAATCGACAAATTTTGAAAGTTTCCTTCTTTTGCTCTATGGAAATGTCAGAAAAATTCATTTATGGAAACAAAACAATTTTTCCCAATATACACATTATACACATTTACAGGTAACAACCAAGTCGTATGACCCAGGGGTCAGAAAGTGTTTGGGTCTCATGCATTTCAGTAAAGTATTCACTCAAAATGTGTTGTGTAAGTGGCCAAAGGGACAGTATTTTTAAGAGAATCCCATTTATGAATATTAAGGCTAAAAAGACCGCAATATAAATTGTCTACTAAACCATAATCAACTTTATTATATTCTGTTCATACATACATTTACATTTTGCTGAATTTTAAAAATTCTTAAATTGATTACCAGCCAATTTATGGAAAAGAATACAGCAAAGGTATCATTCAACTCCCCAGAGATTACAAACAAATGAATTTGTTGATAGTGATATATTTGGTTTCAATTTTGAATTAAATATTAGCTGGTTAGAGAAAGTCCTACCTAGTTCATTTGATGGTGGTTCCGACAGGTGCACTACGTTTAGATAAATACAGTAGCAAAATAAAAGGCGACTTTTATAAACTATAGGCTGATAATTAAGAACTAGGCCAACTTAGGCCTAGCCAGCATTCGGTGTACTGCACATGATCATGGGTGATTTCATTAATTTAGTAATGTAAACCTTACTACTACTAATCTCAGACTTCTCAAGTTAGTATAGTAAAATGCATAGTAACCAAGTATTCAAATATTTGACGTAGCATATACAAAATTTCCGTAGCACCTAACAATTTTGTCTTGAGTGCAAAATATGCGTTGCATATACAGGTACAGGATAATAACAGCTGTATAATTTCAAACAAACAGGACCCAGATGAAGATTTACCGGCCACATTTTCTTTGTTTACAATAATTGATCAGTAATTCAGGGGCTGATCTGGCTTCAAATTTTGGAGGGGGTCGATATGTTTCTAC
>NW_022689213.1:0-429 GCF_011630105.1 Anneissia japonica | reverse complement strand
TCCCCGGGAAAATTTTGATTCCTAGATGGCGGGAAATTAGCTTTCCCGACTTCTGAAGTGTCTTTTAATGACTTTTAGGTTCTTCAAAATTCAAGGTCTTATTCCCTCTTGAAAACCTTCAAATTTGTATCTCCAATCATCATAAAACAACTAATTTTCGCCATCAACTCATTTTTTCATCTGGTACAGTACCAAATACCCTCCAAATTGGCCAAAGTTATTTGCGTGTTTAAGAAAGGCGACAATGATAAACTATCAAATTATAGACCTATATCCATATTACCAATCTTTCCTAAGATACTAGAAAAATGTATGTACAGAATACTTTTTAACTAGGTATCTTAATCAAGTTAACATCATGCAAACCTGAACTTGTTAATAACATATTATTGAATCATTTGAAAATAAACAATTTCAATTAAGTTTATT
>NW_022689212.1:0-8662 GCF_011630105.1 Anneissia japonica | reverse complement strand
TTAATACGATTTCGAAATGGCAATTGGTTAGGCTGATATGATCGATAATGTAAAAACGCAAAATTACGCGTAGATGACGTCACACATGACTGAGCGCGTTGAAAAGCTTACCATGACTATTCCAGACCAAGCTAAATGTTCGCTGACAGCGATTGTGCGTCAACTCGTGGTATTTTTTGAGATATCGTGCGAACAGAAAAGGGGGAGAAAGAAAGAAGAATAAGAAAGTTGAAGATGATTCCGTACAATAACAATAGGTGATCCGCTAACGTTAGCGGATCACCAAAAAGATGATGATGATGATCCTGACAATAACAAGAGGTGATCCGCTAGTGTAGCGGATCACCAATTAAGATAATAAATATGCACCTTAAGGAAATAAATATATCGATAATAATCTAAAACTAGATTTGAACTCGTCACTGAGGACGAGTTAGGTGATCCGCCGCACTTTGACTTGCGAGGAAGTGTGCGCGGTGCTGATTGAACAATATTTAGATGCTGAAAATGGCTTAAGTATACGCTAAATAATTTTTTTAAAAGAATTTGGAGTATTTTAAAAGATTTTTTCAAGCGTACGCGCACGTCATGACACACGTGCGCATGTTAATGTCACCGAATGTTGTCTCCTGATATGAGATATATATGCATAACTTCCATTGACAAACGCCTGTTGGTGAGGGGGTAATTATCATTCATAATATTTATCATATATAATTTTTTTAAAATTCAAATGGCAATATGATGACGTCACAATGTCCCATCAGCTATTATGATATATAAAATCATATCTACTGCTCATGTGTTTTCAGAATATTTAATAAAAATTGGGGTCACCTTTCATCCTAAGGAACAATAACTGATTAAAAAAAGACATGATATAAAGCATATTTTAATTTTGACGCACGCGAACGCTCGCATTATTACGCGTGCACAAAAATATAAGGTACATAACATTACATATTGATCATTCTAAGTTATTAGGAACTAAGGAACTTAAAACATTAAACAATGTATGTCAAATGGAGTCCCATTAAATTAGGTATTAACTGTAGTAAGTAACATTAATTCTCTTCTAAATATGCATCAAAACAGACACATAGATTGTTTATAAAAAACAATATGTACATTATATACTTCTTATTGGCCCTTCCTGCAATTTGGTTAGTGCTCAACGACGCTTTCTCTTGCTTCAAAGCCATGTAGACTGAAAGCGCTTCCGGCGTTCCATATCTAATCTATCACGTCATCTACGAATTCTTATTTTATTTCATACGCAGCGTGAATGTTGTTTGTAAAGGTTATCATTTTAAGTGAAATAATTAGTACTAAGTGTTTTCTAGCATTTTCAGAGGGTATTACGTGTGTTGTAAGTATCTCCATAATAAAACCACATTTTAGAACAACATGAATGGGCAAACTTCAGACTGTGTATAATTCTTAGGTGAAGGCATCCTTTTATTTCTACAAGAAACAGCTAGCGTAAGCGTAAACCGAAGGTTTTAGTTTCCACTCAATGAGTTTCCCTGGTTCTCTAACAGGTATTTTTGGGTCCTACACAGTATTATATCATGCCCGAACGTAATGATTGACGTTATAAACATTTTGAGAGAGAACAATATAAACTATTTCAGTTGAAGTATTTGCACTGACCTTTCTAGGGTTTGTTTCTGAAATACGTTTCACAAGTGATGTGTATTATTTTGATACGCTAGGTCTGGGGTGGGGGTGGGGCGTAGCGTAGGATATGCATTTAAAAACAAGTTGAAATTCAAAGTTTAAACTTATTCGTTAGATAGTTTTCCATAAGAACGGTTAAGTGTAAAGTGAAGATAGCCTGTCAGTGCCATAGCAAATGTATTTTGCTAGACCTAGGCCTTTAACTGTTATCGCTTAATCTAAGCCTTGCTTAAGCAGGATGGCTGACATACAGTAGGCATACTTTAGGCTGGGCCGAATTAGCTTAGACAAAAGCTGTGGATGGTTTGGCGCTGATTGGTCTAAAACATTGCAAGTATAATTAGTCTGTCAATTAATATATAACACTGAATGATGTTCATGTATTTTTTTGTATTTCAGATTACACAATTGAATTTGTGAGGTGAGGTGTTTTGCTGAAAGTGGTCAGTAATCTGCTCTAAAATATAATATGATTGAAAAAAATGAAATATGAAACAAATCAAAGTCTTCAATTCTAATTAATAGATATACTCAAAGATTATAAATAGAACAAGAGAGCAAAGTCCCGTTCGTAAAAACGTCATGCCTGTGTAGGACGCCAACTAACGGTTGTATATTCTTTTTATTACCCAGTGCAGCGCTGCGCAGCGCGGTAGAAGTACGCCCGCTATAAACTCAGTAAGCAGAAAACAAAAGCACAGTATTTTGTGGAGAACAGATAAACAGACAAACCTACAGTGCGCGGTGCAGTACTGGGTAATAAAACATATACAAGCGTTAGTTGGCGTCCTACACTAGCTGCGTAGAGCGTATCGTTTTTTACGCTCCCAAAGAGCGTTGTTGGCTCTCTTGTTCTATTTATACTCTTTGATATACTGTAAGAGAATAATAGCATGCCAATACACAGTGTCTTTGTTGGTTAAATATTGCAAACTGCCAACGCATCAAATTCAGTGATCAATTTATATCAGTGAAATATGCAAGCAAAATGATATGAAGTGAGAACACTGTAATATCAATTATGAAAGATTAGTTGCTCATATGAAAAGTGAAATGCTAGCCAAATTTAATGCTTACATTAGTGAGTAGTTGTGTCAATCATAGTTTTTGAAAAGTTTTCTTTCAATATTGTTAAACTGTGAGTAGGTTATCTTGTGGGCCTCATATTATAAGGTCTATGGGGGTTTCTTGGAGGTTGTCTCTTTATGTCATTATTAATTTTATTGCTATTGTACTTGTTTTTGTGGTTTCGATGAATAAATGAAATAAAGTAAAGATAGAGTTTTTGTGGAGTACAACAGTCACCAAATCTGTTGAAAATAACAGTGCTATCAATAGCATGAGTTTCACTTAAACATTCATAGTCTTGAATTTTTAGTAATTGTGTAATTTTCTTGATTGCAAGCCACATAATTGACTTCTTTTTTTTTCTCTCTTTCTCTGTAGGTATCTGGCTGTTGGAATTTTATGTCTTTCAAATTTTCATTTTCATTCAACTTGTTATACATTTCACCTTCATTTGTTTCACCATCATCTCTTTTGTCGATTTCATTTCAGTTCAGATAAAAGAAAAGAAAAAGAAAAGAAAAAGAAAAGAAAAAGAAAAGAAAAGAAGAAGAAAAGGAAAATAAGTTGAATATACAAAGAAAAGAAAAGAAAGAAATAATTGAATTTAGAAAGGGAGAATCCCTTTGAAGAATATATTGAATTTACAAAGAGAGAATCTCTTTGAAGAATATAGCCGTAACACTTTCGAAAGAAAGAATTTTCAAAGAAATAATATATTGAATTTACAAAGAGAGAATCTCTTTGAAGAATATAGCCGTAACACTTTCGAAAGAAAGAATTTTCAAAGAAAGAATTTCATGAATATACAAAGAATTGAACATAACAGAGAATTGAATTTACAAAGAATATAAATTTACAAAGAAACAACATAAAGGAAATTGATACATTAACAAATCACTACATACAAGACAACAAATTCTCATTTGCAAAAGCAAACTTCAAACAAAATCTGAAATCTCTATTGACAGGAAACTAAAGGAAGGACGAACAGAGAAGAAATTACTAACAGGGATTCTTTTGCAAAAGTAAGTACAGAGCAGAAGCTTGAATCTCTGTATTGATTGAGTGTACAGTACGTTTATTCTGAAAAGAAATTAAGTGTGGTATAAACAGTGTGTAGTGTGTCGTCTTGAGATATCATTTTAATGCGTATCTTGTAAATTTTTACATTCCTGATTTTGAATTATACAGTATTTCAAAACTAATATTAATTGGCATTTTAAATATCAAACAGGAATATATAGATATCAAACAGAAATCAGTATTTGAAAGAAATTTTAAAAGGGGAATTTGTGTGCCTATAAAATATATTTAAAATTTGTAAGCTTTTTGAAAATAGGAATTTTTCATAATGGATACAATTGAATTTAAAAAAGTAGTTGGTGAAATCATAGATATACTTTGTGCTTGCACATCAGCTATCACTTCTTCAGAGCACAATGAATGTTGTTTATGTAACAATGAGATCAGAGAGGATGAAAGTAATAAAACATGCGAGTCGTGTAGTAACCATTTCCATGTTGCATGTATGGGATTCGTTAGTGAGGACAAACTAATTAATACGAGACTAATCTGGATTTGTTCATCCTGTGGGAATAAGAACATCGCTCATCGCATGTTTGATACGTTAGACATCCCTTGTCATTTCAATATATACAAGCTCCTTGAAAGAGAATTTGATACTGACCTGCTGCAATCAACAAAGAACAGCAGAAGGAAATTTGGCAGAAGAAAGAAGAGGTACATAAAAAAGAAGAAAACTAATTTAAAAAACAAATCCAGGAAATGTAGCAACAACAAAGATAGTACTAATTTTCCAGTTAAGAAAAATTGTTTGAAAACAAAGTTGCAACAAATAGAAAGTGAAGAATTGGATAATGAATGGGTAAAAGTAAAATCAAAGAAGAAACAACTGGAAACTGAAATAGTTTATTTAAAGTCAAAAAATGAGCATGGAGGAGATGAGAAGTTCACAAGAGAGACAGTAAATTGTGTAATTCTAGAACAATTGCCAACAAATGGAGTACATCAACTGTGTGGTGGTGGTGTCAATTCACAATGTTCAAGAAACAAGAAAGGTCGTTTTGTCAAGAGCAAGAAAAATCCTACCGAGAAAAAATCACAGAAAGATGAAGGGAAATCAAAAAGTGACAAAAGTGTTCAAATTGAAACTGCAAAGAGTAGTGAAAATTCCAGTAATCTGAAAATGGGCAGCAATAAATATTCCAAAGTGAAAACTGATGAAGACTTTAAAATGGAATGTAGTGAGAAAGACAACAGTAAAAATGCAGGTGATATAAAAGTGTTCAACAGTAACAGCAAAGTGAATGAAAGTAGCACAACAATAAATACTCCTACTGATGTGTCGCATCCTGAACATAATGCATGTGCAAGCTGTGAATTCAAAAAAGATGATCTGAATAGTAAAACAGCAGTTTCTTTAATTGATGAACAAAATACATCAAGTGCAACAATGAGGCTTAATATTTCTACTAGTACACCTAAAAATGACTTATATACTAATAATGCAGATATAACTTCATCAAGTGCAAACAATATATGTAATGAGTGTCTTAAACCATCAGACAATTTTCAGTCTGACTTTATCAAAAGTTTAGAGAAAGATAATGAAAAAAGTTTTGTCAGTGCATGTACGAAGATCAAATGTATTGCACAAGGTAATTTTAATCAAGGTCATTATAGATTTGGCAGTGCAAGTGGTAAACAGTGTGTTGCAAATAGTCTTGTAGCTATCCTTTATTCAACAAAGAGGTATGGAAATAAATTTTACACAAAGGATCTTGACACAATATTGAGTCTTGGAAATCAGTTGTATTACTACATTCAGAAAGATTCCACTATGCATGAAGACCTTTTGATGGTTTCTGAATTACCCAAAGAATTGGATATTTTGAATGACAGATTTGAAATAATTTACAGTGAGCCAAAGTTTGGCATTATAGATGGAAATCCAGAATGTATGGCTGAATGTGGAGCTTTGTCATTAAACCAGGCTCTTGAACAACAGTTGCATCAACATCATGCATGTTTCATGAATTTTAATGAAAGTACATTTGCTATTATTAAGTGTCCAACAGGTTTTCTCATTTTTGACCCACATGGAAGAGATAAATATGGCTGTGTCAGTGAGGATGGAAAGAGTATCCTACTTTACACGCCATCCTGGCAAGGTATATACAGTCACTGCATCAGATTAGCAAAATCAATGACTTGTCATCTAAATAAAACTCAGTTTGAGCTAACTGGTGTGAATGTTCAGAGTAAGGCTGATATGGTTTTGTGTGCAATTTCTTGTAACACATCAAACGATCATTCCAAAAATGAAAATGTGTCGGAGATAGCAGTTTCTTATAATTTTGATCCATCTGCAGATGTAGATGTACCAAGTACTTCAAAGTGTCCATCATGCACAATATCACATGACAAGAAGATTGATTATGAATTTGAAGGAAATATTGAAGGTACATATATTTTTGAACATGCTGAAGGTTCAGATAGTGATAGAAGTCAATCTGAAGACTGCATAGAAATTGTTGATATCGATTATGGTGAAAGACCTGACAAACACTTCAAATTTGTTCCTCTCTTTGAAAAAGAAAAAGTAAACATTTGTAGTAAATTAGGTATTAATTATCCTAATAGAAATTGCAGTGCTGCTTTACACAGAGACAGACGCATTGGACATCCAGCAAAAATAAAACGTGTTACTGGTGATGGCAATTGTTTTTATCGTGCTATATCATATGTTATTTCTGGGACTGAAAATAATCATTTAATTCTGAGAAAAGCAACTGCTAATCATTTACTGGAAACCGATAATTTATTTAGTAATACATTAAGTCATGAATTCAAAACAGTTCAAGAATATGTGTGGAAAAAAAGGGTAATGGATAATGGAACATGGGCTTCTAATACTGAAATAAGTGCCATGGCAAACTTGCTTGATACAGATATTTACTCATTTAATGATCAGATTTTGGCTTGGCAAATGTATTCTGCCAAAAATCCAGGAAGAATAAATAATGTCACAACTGAGAGAGGCATTTACATTCTATACACTCAGAATGTACATTTCGATGTAGTAGAATCTGTCGATGTCAATTTAAATTATGTTGAGGAAACAAAGACAATTTGTGTGGATACCTCAACAGAAACAAGTATGCCAAATGTAGGTGATACCTATATGAAAGAACCGTCTATGAACCATGCCCAAAAACGGAAACTAACAAGAAAAGAAACAAATCATGAAATAAGTACTTCTAATCAATCACTTGAAGACATTACAGAACCAAACCAGAAAGAGTGTAAAACTATTACAGAACTTAGTTCTATAAACGAAGTAAAACTATTGAGACGAAAGAAGAAAACATCTCAATTAAATAGAAGACAAAAAGCAAAAATGCGAATGAGAATAAAACGTTCAATTGAAAATGCAAAGAATGTAGAATATGAAAACTGGCAAAGAGTAGGAGATAATTGTTGTATTTCATCTAAATCAAGGAGAGCAGATGTAAAGAGAAAAAAATATCAAAGTGATCCTGTATACAGAGAAGAAAAGAAACGTAAAGTAAAAGAAGGACAAAAAATAAGATATATTAATGATGTTTATAAATGTCAAAAGAAAAGGGAAAACAGAGAAAGACAACAGAAAATGTATAGAAGTAAACCTGAATTTAATCTTTGTGTACGAAATAAAATGAGAAAAAAATACAAAATTAATTTTGAATACCGAACCACCAAAAAAGCAAAAATTTTGCAAAACTACAAATTAAATGAGAAATTTAGGCATAATTTAAAGGAACAAATGAAAAATAGGTATCGTGGTGATTCAAAATTCAGACAAGATTGTAAGCGAAAGTTTACAGAGAAGTATCGTGGGGATTCAAAATTCAGCCAAGATCATAGACAAAGATTTACAGAGAAATATCATGGTGATTCTAAATTCAGAAAAGATTGTAAGCTAAGGTTTACAAAGAAGTATCAAAGTGATCCAGTGTTCAAGAAAAATGTTGAAAAGAAAAACCTGAAGCGTCGTAAAATAAGAAAAGCAGAAAAGAGCAATTTTGAGTTTGTCTTAAAAGACTTTAGGAAAACAATTTCGTATGGTCCTAATTATGTTTGTTGTGTATGCTTTAAGTTGTTATTCAGAAATCAAGTGTTCATGTGCACAAAAGCTAAGTATGCAAATAAGACATGTATAAATGAAAAGTATTTGCATGTTTGCAACAATGAATGTAATAAACATTGTGAACTTGCTGAATCACCAAGATGTTATTTATGGATTTGTTTCACATGCCACAGGAAATTGCTGAATGGAAAAGTCCCTGCAGAAGCCAACACAAACAATTTACAAGTACACGATATTCCTACTGAACTTAAATGTTTAAATAATTTGGAGCAGCATTTGATTGCACTAAATATTCCCTTTATGAAATTAATGAATTTACCCAAAGGTGGTCAGCATGGGATACATGGACCAGTTGTATGTGTACCATCTAATACGATTGAAACTGTAAAAATGTTGCCTAGACCAAAGGCTGATGATCAATTGATATCTGTGAAATTGAAGCGAAAGTTGTCGTACAAAGGTTATTATGAATACAAATTTGTCAAAACAGCAAATGTTATTCAAGCGCTTAAATATTTACAAAATAATAACAAGTGGTATTCTGATGTAGATATCAATGAAGAATGGAACAATTATTTATCTGAAGAAAACATTGAAGGTGAAACTGCTAATGCAGATGATCAAACATTTTTAAAAAACAATGAACAAGTAGGTGTAGAAAAAAATGAAGAGGTAGGCGTAGAAAACAATGAAGAGGTAAATGTAGAAAATAATGAAGAAGTAGTAGAAGAGAGATTGTGTGGTATTGTCTTTGACACAAGTCTT
>NW_022689210.1:0-1670 GCF_011630105.1 Anneissia japonica | reverse complement strand
TCTTATAAAACAGCCATTGGTTGATTGATTAACTCTCTGTATCAATATCTTATAAAACAGCCATTAGTTGATTGATAACTCTTTGTATCAATATCTTATAAAACAGCCATTGGTTGATTGATTAACTCTTTGTATCAATATCTTATAAAATAGCCATTGGTTGATTGATTAACTCTCTGTATTTTAGCTGGAAATATTATGTTTGCCTATCGATCAAGAGGATGGGACAAGTATGGCAACAAGTGAACCAAATCCATTAGTTTGTATGCAGGTAATAAATTTTGTTGTTTAACTTTTGGCAGCTTAGCTCAGTCGGCTAATCTTGTGGTAGCCACTGTGAGTAAACAAAGATTTTTCCGACGATGCTGCCTCACGCAGAGGAATAAAATGTAATGGTATTGAATACTCAGAAACATATGTATAATTTTGCCTTTAGAAACACAAGAATTTTCAAAACGTTTCATATCAAAACAAAGAATGATACAACATCCTCAACATTGCTTCAAATGCTTCTGTCATTATCATCTTTTTACCGTGTAGATGTTTCGCATTCTACTAATTTCTGCCAGTTACTTCTGTCCTGGTTGAGTTTTAATATTGATGTCTTTATTTTTCGTCTAGGATATTGCAATTGATTGCGGGAGAGATTGGAATTCATTTGACGGCATCATTGGTCTAAAATGGACAGAATTGAGATGGACTTTCCAGCAACTGTGGACGCAAGTCTTGAAATGCTGGTCAAGTAGCAAGAAAGTAAACCACCTTGGAGAGATAGGCTGTTACTAAAGAACTCTGGGAGTACTATCTTAAACAAAAAGTAATGAAAGAACATTTGTAGGTACACATTGGTACCGGAATTTTGAAAGACAATTACACAGTGATTAGGCCTGGGTCTAGTTTCCCACACTCCCTTCAGTGAGAGCATGACCCCACCACTGGGATTATGACTCTCAATGTGATATCTTTTAAGAATTAAGAAGATTAATTGAAATGTTTGAGGGCGTTGTTTAGTATACCTAGATCGAATGTAAATTTAGTCGGATAAAGATTGTGGACAATGCTACATATTTTAAATTTAGTTTATATTTAAAACAATACGGAATTCCAAATCATTCCGGTAGGATGCAGTATTTTTTCACTACATAACAATTTTTATTCAAAAACTAAAGCTCAACTGAATACAATTCACTGTACAGTTTCAAATTCCACAATGAATAATGAAAAAGAAGCATTTAAAAAGGCTACACAATAGTAGGCATGGCCTGTATCCCTGGGCTGGGATGGTTGCATATGCAGCTCCCTAATAAAAAAAAAAATGGTCGGTATTTTTAAGAGTTTAAAAAAAAATAACCAGTAATCTTATCAGAATCCGACAACACCCTACAATACCAAAGCTGTGATTCAACTGGCTATTCCCCTTGACACTGCCAGCGTTTCTAGGCGATACCCATACCCCATTTTTCCCGTTTTTGGCTATCCTGGCTACGACACGAAATGGTCACATCCTCGTCCCTTGTTCAGTGAATTAAATTGGAATAAAATCAGGGGCGGATCCAGAAGTTTTGGTTAGTGGGGGCTATAGGTATATGTGTAAAGTGCCTCCAAGTGCTTGCGGAGGCTAGGTTTGGGAGGAGGTGTCTCCGTCCGATAAGATGGGGTTCAGAGGGGTA
>NW_022689209.1:0-1038 GCF_011630105.1 Anneissia japonica | reverse complement strand
CCATCAAAAGCAATAGTAGCGTGTGAGGGCAGAGAAATCATGGCCCATTGTACCACGAACCCATTTTAAAAAAAATTATGATTTCATGGAACAAATGATTTCATATAAAAAGTACTTTTGTGGGAATTGAACCTGTGACGTCTTGCTGTCAAGACAAGGGTAATACCACTGGACTACAGAAACCACATCAAAATTATATAAACATTATAAAAATACTTTAAAACAATTTACACTCCATAAACATTAAGCTTAACCGCAGGAACACAATATCAAGTTTAGATACCTGAGAGGACCTCAACACCAAGAGTTCAACACCTATGCTGATAGTAAAAAAGCTGTTTCTTTAAGGTTTATGATAGATACTTTGTTCCAGTGTTATTTAATCCAAGGAGCATTACAAGTCATTTTACCATGCTTTGCTTCAATGGATTTCCTGTATTACCAACTTCAATTGTTTTCGCTCCGGCCACATTTCCAATAAAAAAAATTATTACTTTATCACTCACGCACATGTCTTCATTGGTACTGAAAAAAAATATTTTCTTCATTTTTTTTTATTAAATAGTTAGAAGATATTGTTTGTATTATCTCAATCGTGTTTTACTTTGAATATAATGCACCAGCAAACAACCCAAGGGTGATATTTGGCTTTAGCAAAATAAGAAATTTAAAAAAAAAACCTCCCTCCCTCATCACTTTTTCAGCGTAGATAGGGTGATAAACTAATTTTTTTTTTTTGGGCCTTAGCACTCTACAAAAACACACAGCGACTGATTATTAAAATCAATTAAAAAAAATTATAACAAACATACTTTATTAGGCCTACCACATTATTTTTATCAGCTACTTATTTTTAGTGTAGGCCTATAGTTCATTGAACACCACTCAACATAATTAAAGAATAATATCATTTTATTATTATTTATTATTAAGTTAAATATATAAAATATATCTGTTTAGGCTGTATTATCCTCGAAAAATGACCAAGAAATTGACTTGCTCTTTTTGACATAGACTGAGAGATTGGTGTATTTAAAA
>NW_022689208.1:107176-108771 GCF_011630105.1 Anneissia japonica | reverse complement strand
CCTATAGTTGCCAAGTTAGGCATAAATGATTGCTTTTAATATCCCACACTGTAGTTAGTAAGCCAAAGCTCTTGTTTAAATTTAATAACGCAGCCTATTCCCTCGTTAGGCCTAACTGATTGCTTTTAATAAATAACCCACCCTATGTAGTAGGAAACCATGCTGTTAATAATTTCAATAACCCACCCTTGTCATTTTATGACTCAGAGCTCCCTTGTAAACACGCGAGAGGAATGTTTAGCCATTGTTAGCAGCAAAGGAAGCGAGTCTCACTGCTGATTAATTATTCAATAGTTATCTGACGTCATTTAGGCTTCCTACATTCTGATTGGCTAAAAGAAACATATATTTGCTTATGTGTACTGCAGAAAAAAAATACGCGTCCGGTTTAATAGCCCCACCTTTTTATAATTTTCACTAATTTTCAAACTTTTGGGGTGCAAATATAGGTAAAGATTTATTGAGAACGGGAGATTGTTCTTGAAAATCCCTTGGTAGGATTATGGTGTGATACTCCCTGATTCATCCCATCGAAGTTAAAGTGGGACCGGGTCCCGTTTAAAAGCCCCATTTAAACAAAAAATTCCACTAAATTTCAGGTGGGAGGAATTTTCAGGTGGAAGGGGAGTAAATTTAGAGAACTTGAATTACTCGAAAACGGCAGATTGTTCCTGGAAATCCTTTGGTTATGGTGTGATACCCCTTCAATCACCCCAAAAGCGTTAGAGTGGGACCGGAGGTTCGGTTTAATAGCCCCATCATTTTATATTTTTCACTCATTTTCATACTGTTAGGGTGAAATGTAGGTAACGATTTCTCGAAAACGGCAGATTGTTCCTGAAAATCTCTTTGTAGGATTATGGTGTGTGCCCACCTCATTCACCCCATCGAGGTTAAAGTGGGACCGGGGATACCGTTTATTAATCAAAAATTTCCACTAAATTTCACGTGGAAGGAATTTTTAGGCTGGAAGAGTATAAATTTAGAGTACAAGTTCACGAAAATGGCAGATTGTTCCTGAAAATCCCTTGGTGAGATTATGGTGTGGTACCCTTTCATTCACCCCAACTCAGTTAGAGTGGGACTGATGGTCCGGTTTAATAACCCCACCTTTTTATTGTTTTCACTCATTTTCATACTGTTGAGGGTGTAAAAATGTAGGCAACGATTTCTCAAAAACGGCAAATTGTTCCTAAAAATCCCTTGGTAAGATTATGGTGCGATAACCCCTAAATCACCCAACAAAGTTAGATTGGGACCGGAAGTCCGGTTAATAGCCCCACCTTTTTATAATTTTCGCTCGTTTTCATTATGATTTGGGTGTAAATGTAGGTAACCGTTTCTCAAACCGGCAAATTGTTCCTGAAAATCCCTTGGTAGGATTATGGTGTGATACCCCCTCAATCACCCCAACAAAGTTTCTGCCGTTTTCAAGCAATCGTTACCTACATTTACACCCCTCCCGCATACCAGTACGAAAATGAGGAACATTAAAGTGGTGGGGGATATTAAACAGGACCTCCGGTCCCACTCTAACTTTGATGCGGTGAATGAGGGGGTATCACAACATAATCCCACGAAGGGATTTCCAGGAA
>NW_022689208.1:105411-107096 GCF_011630105.1 Anneissia japonica | reverse complement strand
ACCTATTTTACACCCCTCCGCATACCAGTACGAAAATGAGGAAAATTAAAGTGGTGGGGGCTATTAAACAGGACCCCCGGTCCCACTCTAACTTTGATGCGGTGAATGAGGGGGTATCACAACGTAACCCCACCAAGGGATTGCCAGGAACAGTTTGCCGTTTTCGAGCAATCGTTACCTGCATTTACACCCCTCCCGCATACCAGTACGAAACTGAGGAAAATTAAAATGGTGGGGGCTATTAAACGGGACCTCCGGTCCCACTATAACTTCGATGCGGTGAATGAGGGGGTATCACAACATAACACCACGAAGGGATTTCCAGGAACAATCTGCCGTTTTCGAGCAATCGTTACCTACATTTACACCCTTCCCGCATACCAGTACGAAAATGAGGAAAATTAAAGTGGTGGGGGATATTAAACGGGACCTCCGGTCCCACTATAACTTTGATGCAGTGAATGAGGGAAATCACAACATAACCCCACGAAGGGATTTCCAGGAACAATCTGCCGTTTTCGAGCAATCGTTACCTACATTTACACCCTTCCCGCATACCAGTACGAAAATGAGGAAAATTAAAGTGGTGGGGGATATAAAACGGGACCTCCGGTCCCACTCTAACTTTGATGCAGTGAATGAGGGAGATCACAACATAACCCCACCAAGGGATTTCCAGGAACAATCTGCCGTTTTCGAGCAATTGTTATCTACATTTACACCCTTTCCGCATACCAATACGAAAATGAGAAAAATTAAAATGGTGGGGCTATTAAACGGGACCTCCGGTCCCACTCTAACTTTGATGCGGTGAATGAGGGGGTATCACATCATAACCCCACCAAGGGATTTCCAGGAACAATTTGCCGTTTTCGAAGAATCTTTATCTACATTTACACCCCTCCCGCATACCAGTACGAAAATGAGGAAAATTAAAGTGGTGGGGGCTATTAAACAGGACCTCCGGTCCCACTCTAACTTTGATGCGGTGAATGAGGGGGTATCACAACATAATCCCACGAAGGGATTTCCAGGAACAATCTGCCGTTTTCGAGCAATTGTTATCTACATTTACACCCTTCCCGCATACCAGTACGAAAATGAGAAAAATTAAAATGGTGGGGGCTATTAAACAGAACCCCCGGTCCCACTCTAACTTTGATGCGGTGAATGAGAGGGTATCACAACATAATCCCACCAAGGGATTTCCAGGAACAATTTGCCGTTTTCGAGCAATCGTTATCTACATATACACCTCTCCCGCATACCAGTACGAAAATGAGGAAAATTAAAGTGGTAGGGGCTATTAAACGAGACCTCCGGTCCCACTCTAACTTTGATGCGGTGAATGAGGGGGTATTACATCATAACCCCACCAAGGGATTTCCAGGAACAATCTGCCGTTTTCGAGCAATCGTTACCTATTTTACACCCCTCCGCATACCAGTACGAAAATGAGGAAAATTAAAGTGGTGGGGGCTATTAAACAGGGCCTCCGGTCCCACTCTAACTTTGATGCGGTGAATGAGGGGGTATCACAACATAACCCCACCAAGGGATTGCCAGGAACAATCAGTCGTTTTCGAGCAATCGTTACCTGCATTTACACCCCTCCCGTATACCACTACAAAACTGAGGAAAATAAAACTGGTGGGGGCTATTAAACGGGACCTCCGGTCCCACTA
>NW_022689208.1:100192-105027 GCF_011630105.1 Anneissia japonica | reverse complement strand
TTACCTACATTTACACCCCTCCCGCATACCAGTACGAAAATGAGGAAAATTAAAGTGGGGGGGGGGGTATTAAACGGGACCTCCGGTCGCACTCTAACCTCAATGGGTTGAATGAAGGGGTATTACACCATAATCCCACCAAGGGGTTTCTAGGAACAATCTGCCGTTTTCTAGCAATTGTTACCAACATCGATCCAGCACATTATATATGAAAATGAGTGAAAATTATAAAAGGGTAGAGCTATTAAACGAGACCTCGGGTTCCCACTCTAGCCTCGATTGGGTAAATGAGGGGGTATCACTCCATAATCCTACCAAGGGATTTCCAGGAACAATCTGCCGTTTTCGAGAAATCGTTACCTACTTTTATACCCCAACAGTATGAAAATGAGTGACTTATAAATGATGGGGCTATTAAACCGAACCTCCGGTGTTGGTGTGATTGAAGGGGTATCACACCATAACCTCACCAAAGGATTTCCAGGAACAATCTGCCGTTTTAGAGTAATTCAAGTTCTCTAAATTTACACCCTTCACGTCTAAAAATTTCTCCCACATGAAATTTAGTGGAATTTTTTTTTTTTAAATAGGGCTATTAAACGGGACTTCGGTCCCACTTTAACTTCGATGGGATGAATCAGGGAGTATCACACCATAATCTTACCAAGGGATTTTCAAGAACAATCTGCCGTACTCGATAAATCTTTACCTATATTTCACCCCAACAGTTTGAAAATTAGTGAAAAGTATAAAAAGGTGAGGCTATTAAACCGGTCCTCCGGTCCCACTCTAACTTTTTTTGGGTGATTGAGGGGGCATCACATCATAATCTTACCAAGAGATTTTCAGGAACAATCTGCCGTTTTTGAGAAATCGTTACTCTTACATTTACACCCGAAACAGTATAAAATGAGTGAAAATCATAATCTTACCAAGAGATTTTAGGGAACAATCTGCCGTTTTTGAGAAATCGTTACTCTTACATTTACACCCCAAACAGTATAAAATGAGTGAAAATTATAAAAAGGTGTGTGGCTATTAAACCGGACCTCCGGTCCCACTCTAACTTCGATGGAGTGATTGAGGGTGTATCGCTCCATAACCCCATTAAGGAATTTCCAGGAACAATCTGCTGTTTTCGAATAATTGTTCTCTAAATTTACACCCCTCCCGCCTAAAATTCTTCCCACTTGTTGTGGTGATTGGGGTATCACACCATAATCCTACCAAGGGATTTTCAGGAACAATCTTCCATTTCGAGCAATCGTTACCATTTACCACCAGTATAAAAATGACTGAAAATTATAGAAAGGTGGAGCTATTATTAAAAGGGACCTCCGGTCCCCCTCTAACCTCGATGGGGTGTGAATGAGGATACACCATGCCTATGTGTAATCCAAGGGATTTTTAGGAAAAATCTGTCGTTTTCGAACGATATTGTTTCCCAATTCCTCTCCTTATTGTTTCCCAACTCCTCTAATATTATCCCTACCCCACCCCCATCTCCTTCCCCGCCATCCGCACTCTTTATACCTCAGCCGTGGCCATTAGATTGAAGAATTTGTGCTGTTTTGAAAAACATCGCTAATTTCGCGGCCGCACACACAGTGAAGTAAATAGTGAAATCTGCAGTCCAACGCGATCGTATCTTATCTTATTGTTGGCTGGAATTGTGGGCTGGCTTGTTGTTGGCTGGCAGATTGTTGGCTAGCTTGATGTAGCTGTGTTATGGAGAGTAATGTGTGACCGGAAATGATGGTCTGCATCAGTTGGTTGTTAGTTACCATGCGCCAGTGATGTTGGAGTGTAGTACAGCAAGATGAAACTATTATGTAGGCCAAATGAATAAAGTTCGGAGTATGTCGTGTCACGTGAAATGATTATTGTACTTTTAAGCGCTAGCTAAATTCATAAATGTAAGCTAAATTACGAAGATAAGGAAACAATTAATTATTTCGAAGTTTCCTCTTTCCAAGAGGGGAATGCTTTGTGTGAAAATGAGTACGCTGCCGAGAAATACACACAACCGGTTAGCTAACAATATGCCAATACATGAACACCTGCGAAGGAAGGTTTATCAATCACGTTGTTGCCCAGCAAACGTCTGTACTATGGGGGTGGGGGGGGGGNNNGGGGGGGGGGCTACTGATGTACTGTGTAGCGGATGACGATGAAGCATACATAATAAGACTAGGCCAGGCCTAACTTGGCAGCGCAATAATATGTGATAGAAAGTAAACTTTCGAAAGAAATAAATTTAAATTAAATTTTAAAAAACAACAAATAACTAGAATAATTCAGTTGCAGAGGTACCTTGTACGTATTATACAATGCTAACAACGCGGCTCTTATATCCCTAGCTAGGACCTCCATGCTAGGACAAGGCATCCATGTGCAAAGCAGGGTGTTTGTTTATCAATGAAAAAAGCACGCCGGGATAGTTTGCCTTACCAGGAAAAGGTGACGTAATCTATTCTAGCGTATGACGTATGCATGCTAACTATATTGTGAGTGTGAGTACGTCCCAAAAAAATTTCTATTCTAACCAAAATATTAATAACTACAAGGTTTCTGGGCGTAAATTCACTTAATACGAATTAAGGGTTGCACAATCTCCTTGCCATACAAATTACAGCTCCCACTGACATCTCAGTCGTACGGAAGCACCTAAGTGCCATTCGACTTGACGACTTGTCAAGATAATTATGTTATCAAGTCGACATAATATACATATCATGTCGACATGGCGAGATAGATTATCTTGACAAGTCGACATACTAAAAATTTTTTGTTGTCATGACGAGATAGGTTATCTTGACAAGTCGACATAATAAAAGTTGTATGTTGTCATGGTGAGATAAATTATCTTGACAAGTCTACATAGTAAAAATGTTATGTTGTCATGGCGAGATAGATTATCTTGACAAGTCGACATAATACATATTGTATGTTGTCATGGCGAGATAGATTATCTTGACAAGTCGACATAATATAAGTTGTATGTTGTCATGGCAAAATAGGTTATCTTGACAAGTCGACATAATAAAGATTGTATGTTGTCATGTCGACTTGTCAAGATAATTTATCTCACCATGACAACATACAACTTTTATTATGTCGACTTGTCAAGATATTCTATCTCGCCATGACAACATAGAATTTAAAGTATGTCGACTTGTCAAGATAATCTATCTCGCCATGACAACATACAACTTTTACTATGTCGACTTGTCAAGATAATCTATCTCGCCATGACAACATACAATTTTTACTATGTCGACTTGTCAAGATAATCTATCTCGCCATGACAACATATATTTTTTACTATGTCGACTTGTCAAGATAATCTATTTCGCCATGACAACATACAATTTTTACTATGTCGACTTGTCAAGATAATCTATCTCGCCATGACAAAGATGTGTATAAGAGACAGCTTTGCCGTTATTTGTTTTTAAATTGTGTTAACAATTTTTATGTGCTCATTTTGACAACATACAATTTTGACTATGACGACTTGTCAAGATAATCTATCTCGCCATGTCGACATGATATGTATATTATGTCGACTTGACAACATAAATTATCTTGTCAAGTCGAATGGCACTTAGGTGCTTCCGTACAGTCGAGAAATCCGGGTAGCTGAAGTTTTTCTCTAAAATCTGACTACGAAACCATATCCAAATTTCACGTTCCACTTTTGACCGCTGAGGGCGGCGTTCCGGGAACACCTGCCAGAGCCATTAGATATAAAAAGTTGCGACATTGAGAATTTAGAAGCCATTTTGTGTCATACGCGATGCGCGTTCTGTGTCTAAGTGATGTGCGTTCCTGTGTATATGATACAGTTAGCGGCCTCCTGTATAGTTTAATTTCATTTAATATTTTTAGCAGTCGAATTTCATGCAACTATTTATAGATTTTTTTTAATGATTTCACTACTTTATATCCAATTTCAATAAAATAATACTGTAATAATTTACTATTTTTAAGCAGTTCTTTAATCCTCGCCGATAGACCGAGAGAGCCCCTCGATGGCAAGCATTCTTTTAATTAGGCAATCCTTAAGTAGCTCCTATTATTTTTGCAAATAAATGATATGTGACGACCAGCAAAAATTAATCAAATACGTATATCAAAATGTAATTTAAATCCGTCTAGCGTATATAGATTGTTGCTCTTCAAATTTGAATATGAGCGAGCCCTATACAAATCTTATGTTATTAATTTGATTATTATTATTTATAAATATTAAAATAGTATAGGTCAGTTGGCCGAAATATATAAACTGTGCTTTGCTGTAAATGTTATAAATTGTAAGTGTTGAATAATATACAGGATCTGTGATATATTCAACTTGTGTAATTATGTAACGTACATTTTATTGTATTAAAAGTCTCGCCTCTATTTTAATACCGGTATTGTATTATGGCTGTACAGTATGCTACTTTTATAAACACACTGCGAGAGCGTGTCCGCTGTTTTAAAAGCGTCGTTTCCAAAATAAAGTTATAAGTTATATAATAGTATGCAATAGAAATAGCAAATCATTTTTAAGATTATTAAACATCACCTTTATTTTCATTGTTATTCGTATTTATACAGGCTGTACAAAGATTTGAAATTAAGAACCATTTTCTAATATTGTTTAGCGAACAACCTTTAAAGATCGTCAGGAAAGGTCGGAAAAAAATTAAATTTTTTCTTATTTAGCTTAAATATTTTTCAGAACGCATCTAAGCGAATGAGAAAATAAAAATAAAATTTTAATGATGAACGTAAACAGTGTAATAATGCAACTGATAAATGATTTAAATTTATATAATTAAGGAAGA
>NW_022689208.1:97811-99820 GCF_011630105.1 Anneissia japonica | reverse complement strand
GTATAAGAGAATTCTTATACGCTGTCCATACTAAGTGATGTTAATTATAAAATATAATTGTAAACCCAATTAAATGTGTGAAATTAATATGCAATGTACGTAACACATATACTTTGCATGTGTTCATCGGGAAGATTGTGAAACACTGATGGACGGTGTGTACCACGTGACTTTCGTAAACCAAGGAACGGAATGTCGCAACATATATGGCTCTGAACCCTGCGTCCAGATTGGGAGAAGGAGAAAATACACTTTTTTATATAGGCTTATATAAGAACACATAAGAACACTGAGGCTGAAATTGCATAAAAGAATATGAAAAGAGGTTTTCATATAGGCCTAACAACAGTATGCTTAAAATAACTAGAATTTATAAAACCAACAAATCTATGTATACCTCATACATAGATTCTAGGCATCTGATTGGTTAAGCTGAGCGAGGCAATAGAAAGTACTATTCCCCTCAAAAAGTACTATTCCCCTCAAAAATAGTACTTTTTATCTTTAGCTCACCCCATACCGGATTTACTCGATCTCAGGGTTAATACTAAACGATAACATGTGTCTATCTCCCGAGGGGGCATAGACACAAAAACCGCTTATAGTTTAGGGGCCTAAATCAAACAGCACGCATTATCTGGCACTTTAGCAGCGTGTGCATGTAACAATTGAAAACGGCTTTATTAAAAACTATTTTCTCCATGATGAAACGTCTCTTTGTTATTTTTTTTTTTTTTTTCACTCCGCGGCCCTCTAAAAGTGTTTCGCGGCCCAAATTTGGGCCGCAGACCATTGTGGAACGTCATATCAAAACTCAAAACTATATAAACCCTTGCAAAAGGATAAAAACGTAACTGAACCATAGCATTTCTGTATCTTAAAAGGCCTGGCCTGGGATTTATGGATTTAAGACGAATATAAGTTAGATAAATCCACCCCATGAGTCGTAGCCGTTCCAAAAATTGTATTTTTATTTTTTTTTTGCATTATCTTGTACTGTAGTGAAAAATTGATGAATCTAACGAAAATTCCACTTCCCTTAGTAGCCAGACCAGGTTTTGTATGCATTTTGAGGTCCAGAGAATTTGACTTCAGAAATTGGTTTTGTGGTCCAAGAATAATTTTTGGCTTCATGATAACACGTTTTCAAAATGTGGCGAAAGGTCAGATTGTCAGGGCCTATTTGTTCAGAACATTCATGTTTCTATTTGCTCTAATGGAACATTTAGCTAAAAAATGACCGGAAATGCTGTTTTTAACCTTTAATACGGTACGTTTCAAGGTCAAAGCAATTTATAGGGTCATTATATCTCCGCAACCACTGGTGGTAAAGAGTTAATTGTGGTGACAATATGTTCGGAACTTTAATGTTTCTATTTGGTCTAATAGAAAAGTTTGCTAGAAAATGACCGGAAATGCTCTTTTTGACCTTTACATGTTTCAAATATCAATATTGAGTCCTTTTATCCACACAACCACTGTGGTAGAGAATAATTTTGGTGCCAATTTGTTCGGAATATTCCATGCATGTTTCTGTTTTCCTCTAATAGAACATTTTACTAAAAAACGACCATTTCTGACCTTCGAAATGTTTGAAGGTCATAGCCATAGAATATTCATATCTCCACAACCACTGGTGGTAGAGTCAGTTATGGTGTCAATTTGTTAGGAACATTCGTGTTTCTATTTGGTGTAATAGAACAGTTTGTTATAAAATGACCGGAAATGCCATTCTGACCTTTGACATGTTTCAATGCATAATATGCCTGTCCCTATACATACTTACTGTAGTGTAGAGACTTGATTGTGATCTCAAATTATTCATTTACACATGTTTCTGTTTACTTGATGGAACCTTTTGTTAAAACAAATATGCCGATGATACTGACCATTCACCCATGTTATACAAGGCATTTATCACATGCGGCTGGTGACAAAAATGTTCTTATATCTTGGCAACCAGTGTTCACAAGGAGTTGACTTGTGTAAAATTCCTTTAATATATATAT
>NW_022689208.1:93145-97049 GCF_011630105.1 Anneissia japonica | reverse complement strand
ATGTCAAATTGATTAGTGTCTACATCTAGTAGATACAGATATGAAATGCCTTTTTATTTATTTATTTATTTATTAACCAAAGCATTTTGCTTTAATTGATTATATTATTATACTATATTAGCAGTATAGTAGTTACAGAGATTAAAATCCATTTGATTTCGATTTGATTTATTATATATCTTGTGAATAAAATTGTCTACTGACAAAATTAGACGATATTAAACCTTGTGACATGGGTCAATGATCAGTATCGGCATATTTGTTTAAAAAAATGGTCCAATCCAATAAACAGAAACGTGTGCAAATGAATAATTTGCGATCACTATCAAGTCTCTACAGCCAGTATGTAGGGATATGCATACCGTATGTAGTGAAACATGTCAAAGGTCAGAACAGCATTTCTGTATTTTAGTAAAATGTTCTATAGGGCCTAGAGCAAATAGAAACATGAATGTTCTGAACAAATAGACACCAAATTTAACTCTTTACCACCAGTGATTGCGGAGATATGACGACCCTATAGCTATGACATTGGACCCTGACCTTTTGACCTTTCTCCACATTTTGAAAATGTGCTACCAGGCCAAAAATGATTCTTGGACCATAATAAACCAATTTCTGAAGTCAAATTCTTTGGACCTCAAAGTGCATACAAAACCTGGTCTGGCTACTAGAATAACTGGGTTACTAGCAGGTTAGCGGGTGACTTTAATATTAATAGATGGTGGGTATCTATCCGAGCACAGGTCGCAAATTATAGTAGAAGTAGTCATTTAGAAATTATTATACAGCATTTAAATCAACGCCAAAGTATAACGTGTGCTGATGCATTTACATAGCCTACTTTAAGAAGTATTCATTTTTGAAAAGAATTTATATTTTCTGCAAGAACAAGCTTTAAAATTTTACACTGTTTATGGGAAGGGGATGCCATGGCCCCACCCCGATACGTCCCTGCTGTCACATTAGTTGTGCTTCTGAAACATAGAGCCATATTGCTACAGCCCTCAGCTATTAAAAGATTGTCATGTTGAAAACCTTAACTGATGGATTCGGTGTTGTACATTTCGAAATGTCTTCCGAGTTCTTAAAACCTAGTGGTGGCGCCCGCGAGGCGGGCGCCTTGCTCTCCCGCTCGCTAGACAGGCCTGGACCCCTGTAGTCAGATCAAATATTTAAAAAAATAATAATTTGCCTATCAACGTAATGTTATTTTAATTGCCAATCTCTAATACTGTGGTCTAAAAAGCACGCAATTTGGAACAAACTAAACCATAAAAATCCCCCTGTGAACCCTAAAGCCATCTTGCATGGTTTGGTCCCCTCCATCAAACATACCTTGTCGGCAAATTTCTGGAGCCACGTGTTCTCATCAGAATAAATAATGAAGCAGAAAGAGGTGTCATGTCAGTGTTCTCCCAATTTTAGGAAAATTTTTACTGGTAAATTTGTCCATAAAAATTCAGCAATGCACGCAGTGGGCATTACCCCTTTTGAGTGTTTTGAGTGGGGTTTAATGTATTGAAAAAACAACAACACATACTGTATATTCATAACCAAGGCATAGACTGAAATGGTGTTAATTTATTAAAAGCGGGCCAGCCTAGCTACCTGGCCTCCTATTTAGTAGTTCTTTTATTTTACAAGTCAACATTTTTGGTGGTTAGCCGGTTATTTTTACCGGAAACTAAGTAACTAAAACGGCTTCGGGACAACACTGCATTTTTGTATACTCCAGTAATTTGAATCAAAATGTATTGACTTATTTCTGCCACCGGTCGGGCAGATCTTGGCGCCATCACTGATCACTGGTTCTACTGTAGGGCCTACCGCTTTTGAAACCAGAGCCTTGGAGGCGTCAGCGTTCCTATGCACGATACGTGACTTAAGAAGTATATATACGTATATATATATATATATATATATATATATATATATATATATAAGTATATATATAAGTGTATATATAGACGTATATACGAATATAAGTGTGTATATATAAGTGTATATATAGACGTATATAAGAATATAAGTATATATATATATATAAGTATATATGTATGTATATATGTAAGTATGTATATATGTGTATATATATTAGTATGTATATATGTGTGTATATATAAGTATGTATATATAAGTAAGTGTATATATAAGTGTGTATATATGTGTATATATATTAGTATGTATATATGTGTGTATATATATAAGTATGTATATATGTATATATAAGTAAGTGTATACATAAGTGTGTATATATATAAGTATATATGTAAGTATGTATATATGTGTATATATGTAAGTATGTATATGTGTATATATATAAGTATGTATATATGTGTGTATATATGTATATATAAGTATGTATATATGTATATATGTTATAATGTATATATATATATATATACATATGTATATGTATATGTATGTATATATATACATATATATACCTATATATACATATATATATATACATATATATATATATATATATATATATATATATGTAATAGTCTTAAAGTTGTTTTATACCGCCCTCTTTCTTCCCCACCCCTCATCTGACACTTCCTGTCCCATCACCAGTACCAACACTGTCATTCTATCACATGTTGTTGCTGAGTCATAATCTTCATTATCATCTGAGAAAACTAATCAATAGTTTTCCCTTTAAATCCATTTATACAGGTATGTCATAATCCTTTATCCAATGTTTTACATCTTAAGACACCATTTGTCATATTTTTATGTTTTAACTTGTATTAATCATGCTTTATTTTAAAGAAATAATAGTTTACTTTTCATTGAATAGCCCAGTGCTTTGTTTGAAGTGCCAGCAGGTCAAGATTTATTGTAGATGATTAGTTTACCATGCAAGGTCACAATGATCCTGTTCATGGGTGCTGTCTCTGGAATGCTGGACTATAGCTAGAGTACAGTAACCACAGATTTTATATTTAGATTTAACCTTACCTGCATGATTTAACTTAGTCCATTTAATCATGATTTCTTTATGGCCGTTTAATGTATTTTAACATGAATAATGACAATATAATGGCAATAATGTTACTGTCATGTGAATGTATAATCGGTGCTTCACAGTGATGTTTTATGGTTTTATACTGATATGATTAGGAGTAAACTGCTCTAAATAGGAAGTTTATATTTCTTTTGATACTAAATTGTTAACTTGTTTAATTGTATTCACATACAATTAAAAACCATGGAATTAGTTAATTGATTAAAGGAACCTAATCTCAGGCGTTATATATCGTGGTATAAACGGAGGGTTAGCTTTCTCCTGTATGATTATGCCTGTTTGTTTAGTGAAACATTCGCTGACTTTAAAGCTATTATTTTGTGTTCTTTAACACTTGATGTAGTATGAACTTAATGTTTATAAAAAGCTTTAATACATTCGTTATTATTATTATTATTATTATTTTCGATGTTAAATATTGTAGAACATGTTTATTATTAGAATTTAGATATAGTTCATAGTTACCTTGACGTTTAATAGTACAGCTAATGTTGAAACTTTCACAAGCATTATCTTGACAAATGATTACCAACTGTCAGAACAGAGGGTTATTGTATAATTAACGGTTTTTTAACGTGTCCGATTTATCATATTTGATACTTTAATTCTGTTGCTTTAATAATTTGTTTTGATTCGATTATGATGTTAAAACGTGTCATCATATTGAGAACACTGTCATTCTATCACACGTTGTTGCTGAGTCATAATCTTCATTATCATCAGAGAGAAAACTAATCAATAGTTTTCCCTTTAAATCCATTTATACAGATACAAGAATTAAAGTTTGCTATCAAAGTTTTACAAGTCAAGCGAAGTCTGTATTATTTTAGTGTGCAACAACGCGAATAAACGCCCCCACGGTAGATC
>NW_022689208.1:88809-90760 GCF_011630105.1 Anneissia japonica | reverse complement strand
CATGAATATATCACCGTAAATGGAAGAAAGAGAATATAGCAGAAATATATTTTGTTAGTGGAAAGATAGCAAAACAATAATAATTACTTAGGCCTATGATAAACCGATTCACGAACTAAAATATATAGGGCCTAGGCATATTAAATTTTTCGTTTTCGCAACTCCTTCGGCGCTCCATATATTTGTTCGAAATAAACCGCGACCGAAACGAAGCGCGACCGAAACAAAGCGCGACCGAAACGAAGCGCGACCGAAATGATCGGCTACCAGCTGAAGCATGCCACAAACACCCATTTACTATACGAATTTGTAAGTTGTCCAGTGAAAAGGCCTAGGCCCTGTCGCCTACTTTTATGAGCCGAGCTAACGCGATGTACGCCTAGCTAAGGCGCTATGAAATTTTGGTAAAGCAAAAATTGCATGTAATATAATAATTATTAACAGCATATTAAGAATCAATTTCTTTTGGAATCTTGTTATAAATTTAAAACACATGTTGATTAACAGATATTTACTATCACATGACATAAAATTTTCTTATTAATATTTTTATTTATTTTTTTCAATTGTCTATTATTTTTGCAATCGCTACGATGATGACGACCCTATAGCTATGACATTTGACCCTGACCTTTTGACCTTTTCTCCACATGAAAATGTATTACCAGGCCAAAAACGATTCTTGGACCATAATAAACCAATTTCTGAAGTCAAATTCTTTGGACCTCAAAGTGCATACAAAACCTGGTCTGGCTACTAGAATAACTGGGTTACTAGCAGGTTAGCGGGTGACTTTAATATTGATAGATGGTGGGTATCTATCCGAGCACGGGTCGCAAATTATAGTAGAAGGAGTCATTTTGAAATTATTATACAGCATTTAAATCAACGCCAAACTATAACGTGTGCTGATGCATTTACATAGCCTACTTTAAGAAGTATTCATTTTTGAAAAGAATTTATATTTTCTGCAAGAACAAGCTTTAAAATTTTACACTGTTTATGGGAAGGGGATGCCATGGCCCCCACCCCGATACGTCCCTGCTGTCACATTAGTTGTGCTTCTGAAACATAGAGCCATATCGCTACAGCCCTCAGCTATTAAAAGATTGCCATGTTGAAAACCTTAACTGATGGATTCGGTGTTGTACATTTCGAAATGTCTTCCGAGTTCTTAACCTAGTGGTTTAACCTTGCTCTCCCGCTCGCTAGACAGGCCTGGACCCCTGTAGTCAGATCAAATATTTAAAAAAAATAATAATTTGCCTATCAACGTAATGTTATTTTAATTGCCAATCTCTAATACTGTGGTCTAAAAAGCACGTAATTTGGAACATACTAAACCATAAAAATCCCCCTGTGAACCCTAGAGCCATCTTGGTTTGGTCCCCTCCATCAAACATACCTTGTCGGCAAATTTCTGGAGCCACGTGTTCTCATCAGAATAAATAATGAAGCAGAAAGAGGTGTCTTTTCAGTGTTCTCCCAATTTTAGGAAAATTTTTACTGGTAAATTTGTCCATAAAAATTCAGCAATGCACGCAGTGGGCATTACCCCTTTTGAGTGTTTTGAGTGGGGTTTAATGTATTGAAAAAACAACAACACATACTGTATATTCATAACCAAGGAATAGACTGAAATGGTGTTAATTTATTAAAAGCGGGCCAGCCTAGACTA
Source organism: Anneissia japonica (assembly GCF_011630105.1). Lineage (NCBI taxonomy): Eukaryota > Metazoa > Echinodermata > Crinoidea > Comatulida > Comatulidae > Anneissia > Anneissia japonica. The sequence continues at coordinate 89,082 of NW_022689208.1, read as the reverse complement.
CCTGGCCTCCTATTTAGTAGTTCTTTTATTTTACTAGTCAACATTTTTGGTGGTTAGCCGGTTATTTTTACCGGAAAAATTAAATAAAACGGCTTCGGGACAACACTGCATTTTTGTATACTCCAGTAATTTGAATCAAAATGTATTGACTTATTTCTGCCACCGGTCGGGCAGATCTTGGCGCCATCAATGATCACTGGTTCTACTGTAGGGCCTACCGCTTTTGAAACCAGAGCCTTGGAGGCGTCAACGTTCCTATGCACGATACGTGAC
>NW_022689208.1:86742-88400 GCF_011630105.1 Anneissia japonica | reverse complement strand
TAAAAAATGAAGTGGGGGGGGGGGGGTGCCTTGAATCCACCTCTGTTCAAAACATTCTTTATCCAGAATAGTCATAATCACGAAAAATTGACATGAAAAACCAGATCACATCTTAAAAACAAACAGCAGTCACTAAGACATACATCAGGAGCCAACTCGATGGAGTTTAATGTCATACCCAGGGAAGGGCACAGATCTGTTTTGAAAGGTGGAGGGGGAGGGCATTTTGTGAGTCGACACCCACCCCAGCCCCACAATGGTTGGAGCTGAGGTGAGAAAATTTGAGGAAATTGTACCTCTAGATGGCCAGAAATGACACTTTTAGTAAAATTCATCATCATCACATGACCATTAGTCAAAATGAAGCACCAAAAAAAAATTCTCATGATCTTTTATCAGGGCTTTTTGACAACCATAGAGATCTTATTAATGTGTGTGTATACCATAGAAAACAAAGCTTAAAAACATTGTCTTTGATTTTGTACTTTACATAGGCCTACTTCAAAAACGTGATTTCAGAACCACCTAAGCCCTACCATGGCTGAGGTGAGAAAATTTGAGGAAATAGTATCTCTCGAGATGGCCGGAAATGACACTTTTATATAGTAAAATTCATCATCATCACACTACCATTATAGTCAAAATAAAACGCCAACAATTTTTTCATGATCTTTTATTAGGCCTAATTATAGCTTACTAAGCTTTAACTATATATACTATAGTATGATCAACAAATCACAACTTTTTTTCGCATTTAGCACAATTTTCTTCACTTTTTATTGCTATTAATATTATTATCAATTATTACTATCGTCCTCATCATCATTGTTATTATTATTACTATTAGTATTAGTATTATTAAACAAACATGATCTTTTATCAGGGATTTTTGACAACCATAGAGATCTTATTAATGTGTGTGTGATATACCATTGAAAAAAACATAGAAAAAAAAAGCTAAAAACATTGTCTTTGAATATGTACTTTACATAGGGCAACTTAAAATACGTGATTTCATAACCACCTCAGCCCATCATGGCTAGGGCTGAGGTGAGAAAATATGAGGAAATAGTACCTGTCGAGATGGCCGGAAATGACACTTTTATATAGTAAAATTCATCATCATCACATTACCATTACAGTCAAAATGAAACGCCAACAAATTTCTCATGATCTTTTATCAGGGATCCTACTTAATATCCAGGACAACTTCGGCCTAATTATAACTTACTAAGCTTTAACTATATATACTATATTATGATCAACAAATCACAACTTTTTTTCGCATTTAGCACAATTTTCTTCAACTTTTATTGTTATTAATATTAATATCAATTATTACTATCGTCATCATCATCATTGTTGTTATTATTATTATTACTATTAGTAGTAGTATTATTAAACAAACATTTAAAGAAACTTGCAAAAGGATAAAAACGAAATTGAACCACAGTATCGCATTTCTATCTCAAAAGACCTGGCCTGAGATTTAAGGATTTAAGATTTTTTAAAATCACGCTTAGGCCTATGTGTTCTATTAGGCCTATGTATAACGTGTACTGATGCATATTTACATGTTTAGAAGTATTCATTTTAAGTGATCCCAGGAAAGACTTTTTTATTGGCTCAAGAATAAGCTTTAACATTTCAACACTGTG
>NW_022689208.1:84750-86652 GCF_011630105.1 Anneissia japonica | reverse complement strand
TCCCTGCATTGATAAAATCAAATGAAACGGTTGACGTATTGGAGGAACATAAGTATTTTATTGCACACGAATATTTCGTCCTGTCCTCAGGACTTTCTCAACATTCACGTCAACCGTTTCATTTGATTTTATCAATGTCTTTATTATTACATATATATAAGTATATATAAGTGTATAATAGACGTATATAAGAATATAAGTGTATATATATATAAGTATATATATAAGTGTATATATAGACGTATATAAGAATATAAGTGTATATATGTGTGTATATATATATAAGTATATATGTAAGTATGTATATATATGTAAGTATGTATATATGTGTATATATATTAGTATGTATATATGTGTGTACATATAAGTATGTATATATGTATATATAAGTGTGTATATATAAGTATATATGTATGTATATATATATGTATATATGTAAGTATGTATATAGGTGTATATATATATATATTAGTATGTATATATGTATATATAAGTAAGTGTATATATAAGTGTGTATATATATATATATATAAGTATATATGTAAGTATGTATATATGTGTATATATGTAAGTATACGCGATGTTGTACGCCTAGCTAAGGCGCTATGAAATTTTGGTCAAGCAAAAACTGCATGTAATATAATAATTAATAACAGCATATTGAGAATCAATTTCTTTTGGAATTTTGTTATAAATTTAAAACACATGTTGATTAACAGATATTTACTAACAAATGACATAAAATTTTCTTAATATTTTTTTTTTTTTTTTTTTCAATTGTCTATTATTTTTGCAATCGCCAAACTGTAGCATAGGCTTTGTGGTCACTCATGCATGCAAGGCACCAAGATGGCTACCCAGCAGCGTCTCATGTCGCAACTCTATATTTTATGAGGCTTTTTTTGCGATCGGTTGCGATGTAATCGGTGGTAATCCAAAACTGATTACTCCCGTCCGCAATCAACGAACGCATTCAGACCAACATAGACAAACTTTACATAGGGCCGGAGTAGGATTCGGGCCGGAGTAGGCCCATATCGGCCGCTACCTATAGCGGCCGCCCTCCAGAACGGCTGCCAATGCGTGTATATGTATGGAACGCCGATGACGCATTCACAATTAATAATACAATACCGCTCGCTAAATACAAATCCTTCGAGTCAACTAGGCCCAGTCAACTCGGCCCGGCAGGTTAAATCGGCCCTTTTTTTCATTTTATATATAGACCTACACACACTATAAAACTACTTAAAAAATAACTATTAAAAAAAAAATTGAAATCACATTAAGAATTGTAAACATCATAAAAATATAATAAAACCATTGCTCTAAACAAAGCGTTCGATAGATTGAAGTTCTTCTCCAGTAAAGTATGGTATTCGTTTCTTATTATATATAAAGCTAGTTTGGATTTTATCTATTATATCATAATTTATATAGGCCTATAGGCCATATATATTTAATTATGTATACATATATATATAATTTATATAGGTTGAAAATTGGTTTTTCTCCACTGAAGTATTACATACATATGATATTCGTTTCTTCATTAATTATACTCAAAATATGTACACGATTCATGCTATCGATTCAATCTTTTGTTACTCAATAAAAAGCAACAATACTAGAGTAGTAAGAAAGTATAATACATACTCCAAGTATTGAAATACACGCCATCGTGTTGGGATTCAATATTTCGACATTAATTATGTCATCATCAGGAATCATTCCTGATGATGACATAATTAATGTCTGTATTGCAGCAAAGCATATTGATAGACAGCCATCTATGAACATCATCAATACAACCTTCTAAGTTGCGAACTGTCTCTGCGGCAGCCTCCGGACTAAAAGATGTGTACAATTGCGTGTCGTCGGCATAAATGTGATATTTAATAC
>NW_022689208.1:83931-84297 GCF_011630105.1 Anneissia japonica | reverse complement strand
GGCTTACAAGCCGTGATGATGGAACTGTCATTTTCTCTAAGCCATGTCTCAGTTATTGATACAACATCGATGCCATGATCGACAACGTACTGAACAAATTCGGTAGATTTATTGCAAATTGACTGTGCATTCCACACAGCAAGATTAACGTGATCAGTCTTAGTGTATAAAAACTGGTAGCAGAAGATGAGGAATGTGAACGAACAGGTGATGTTGTTATGACCTTTGACTTGTCTACCTGCACGGCAACCACGCCTAGGGCGTAAAATATCAAACTCCTTCAGATTTTTAAAGGCAGTAGCTGATACTCTAGCTTTACGGTTGGAATTCAAAGAAAGCAACATATTCCTACTGTATGTGATAGGC
>NW_022689208.1:67674-83893 GCF_011630105.1 Anneissia japonica | reverse complement strand
TAGGCCTAACAATAGCAGGCTGTAACATGGACTGTATAGGCACCGACAATGGTGACCACTCAAGCATGAATGGTAAGTCATGGCCTAGCCAATGGTGAAAATAAGGATTAAAAAATTGACTTGAAAAAACGTAAATTAAAGACAGAAAAGCGAAACATTGTAGTCTCAGATATTAAGGAGACAAACCAACAGCAGATTTTAAAGAAAAATCGTGCAAAAAGAGGAATTCCAGACGGTTTCCAAGACACTTGTATGGTGGCTGCTACTTGCAGCGCCGTATATCTATTCCTTCATCTATTCCTTTCATCCATGCCGACTTGCCAACCCTGACTGAACTCTCTGCAGAAACTTCACATCGAACTTGCATCGCGATGTAAAACAAAATGTCGGAAAACATTTCTTTGACGCATGCGCATTTGCATAAATGTCTACACACACACTACACACAATAAAAAACATAGGAAAAACAGCGAAGGGTGATTACAATAGTTCATATTGCATTACATGCATAGGAACTAAAAATGCAACATTCTAGTCTTGGTGAATCATATGTGGTGCATTCATATTTAGCAACTGTACATACCTCAAATTAGTTGTATATAAATGAAATCAACAAATCCATCAAAAAATGAATACAAAACAATACAAGAATATCTAGTGCTATCATATTTAATCAAGCTTCTCTCTCTTTTTTTTTTTTTTTAAATACCTTTACAATTGGTTTTGGTATCAAATAGAAATTAGGTTGTTGATGCTTCAGTTGTACTGTACTCTGAGAGAACAGAATAATACCTCAATGTATTGAAATCAGTTCTAGGCTTGAATATCAATTAATTCATCCCCTAATATTTTGGATTTTATTTTACTAAAGATAAAACATCCCATTTTATCAAGTTAAAATCAAGAAATACAACCAAAAATAAAATATATAAATAAATACAAAGTTTGATTTTCTACATATAATTTATTAGAAAATATTAAATTAAAAGATGTTACCACTATAGTAGGATATTATCGATTTCTGTCATGTGACTGTCTGCAAGTACACTGACCAGTCACACCTCTACACTTCCCCCAATCCCCTACTCATGAGGCAACAGAACAATTATTAGACAGTCTATTTACAAGCACTCAAGATACAAATGCTAACTCTACAGCTACATTTTTATAGACTACCTTACTACACATTGCCGTACAAAAATGGAATTCAGCTACTGTACATTAATAGGGTACACTTTCATGTACAAATTTTGTCAATCAAGAAATCAGAATACAGTGAATTGTTCCAAGGATATCACATAACGGATGTATAATCAGTCTTGGTGTTATATCCCTCCCACAAACCTTCTAAAATGAAAGCAAAGCTCCATCATTAAAACTAAAGTCAGATCCAAATAAAAACACCCCACACTAATGTCCTATTTGCACTTTGAATGCATCTATGTACACAAAACAACACCTTTCAACAAAATAAAGGGCTGTGGGTAACCGGGTAAAACACCAACATTCTTTATAAAAGGGCTACTATTAGAGAAAATAAACAAGCTAAAAATACAATTCCCAAATTTATAATTGTGACCATATTAGAATTTCATGGCATTTTTTATACACACCTCTCATTGCATATACAGGTTATGAGTATCCGAATCAACTTTGCTACCAATGTAATAAAAATATTTAAACTATGCCTTGAAAAAGAAAGCTGTACAAACTGATGGCAAAGTTCACATCAAATAAAAAAAAAAGGGATATTTAACAAAGATACAAAACAGGTAAATCCTCATCACCAGTAGCATGAAATGGAATATTGAAACTAAGTTTGTACAAACTTGTTTCTGTAATGTCTTGAACATCAGTTTCGTAGAACAGATACAGTACCAAGCCCCTTTATTGTAAGAATGGTTAAAATTTATTTAAATAATCATTAAGCTAATTACTAAATCAAATATAATGATGCTGCAATATTCAATAGGATACTATTTAGTGGCCGCTGTTTATCGACTCAACGCATGTAAATGAATCACTGTCCACACATCAATGCAAGTGGCTGTGTCTGAGCCGGGATATTCTGCTTTTTCATTTCATCAAGATTGCTCAGGTTAGGTGGACATGAATAAGATACAAATATCACTGGGATTGGTAGTAACCACGTCGAGGAGAAAAACTCTGTCCATAACTTTGCTTTGAAAATGTTGGTTTTGCACCCTGAGGGCGATGTTGCTGCTGAAAGTTCACACCCTGAGGGACACCCTGAGGTGCTACGTTTGTTGGCTGCTGAGGGAATACTTGGTAGGTTTCATTGTAGTACTGCTGTGAAGTGGATTGACTCTGGTGCGTTGGTGCTGGGGCCAGGTTGCCTTGCTCATGATAGCCTAGGAATGTGGTGTTCAAAGGCTGATTCGAGTTGACTTGGCTTGGACGAGTTGACTGTACAGGGTAAGTCAAGCTGGTCTGGTGACCCCTGGGTGATGATGATGATGATGCATGATACTGCGACTAAAAAAACAAATATACTATTATGAATTTAAACCAACAGAAAAGTTCTTGATATGAGGCACCCCGAAGGTTTGAACCTTCACTGTGCATTTCAGTTGTGATCTTTACCACATTTGTCTCACTCCACCCAGGAGTATAAATGGGTACCTGGTTCACTACTGGGGAGGAATAAGGCGATGTGGAAGGGAACTGGCCACCCTATTACAAAATGGCTCGGCTTAGTACAATGGGATAACTAACAGCTTATTCAATAATGCATTTGGGATTACCTTCTACTAAAGACCTATTTGGAGAACCAGACAAAGGTCTAAGACCCACATGATCAGTACTCAAGTTTGAATTTGAAAATTATGGTTATCGGTTACAAAAAACATGAGTAGTAATAAATGTGGAGACTTGTTTCCAACAATCATTATAGAACATTTGTAAAAATGTTACATTTATTATTAAGTGGATAAATAACATGTATACGCTAAGATTTACTGCAAAATGAGTATTGAATTGCTAACCTGCTGAGGATATAATTGCATCCCAGTATTATTCCTTGCTGAAGCAGATGCCACCGGACTAGCTTGGTAACTATTCTGTCTGCCAAATGGGGGCGGAGGTGTTGAGTCAGTATTATTAAAGCCTATATGGAACCAAAGTAAACAAACTTTCATAGCAATAGGTTTACAGATGCAACAGACAAGAAGCAACAAAAAATGTGAAAGCAGTCATTAGCCATACACTAGTGCAAGCACTCGTCTGACAAATATTGAGAAAAGACTCAATTTCATATTACCTTCTCTGAAGTTCTGTTTAAGATGTTGTACTGGGTTCAATTCCTGTCACGGTAACAGGATTTTTTTTTCTCACAACCAAAACAACTCCACAACCAAAACAAAACTTCAATCCCTAAGCCTCATAATGATACTTGGTTTATGTAGAGAATCTTACGTTTAGGTGTGACTTGTGAAGGGATATGCCACTTTAAATAGTGATTAAGTTTGCTGCTTGGCATATCCATAGCCTTCGGCCTAAACCAATAATAAAAAATGATGATGGGACTGGTAATGGACTCCTAGCTTGACCAAACACTAAATGCTTCTGGCTCCCCCACCATTCAATTATTGAATAAAACTCTATTCTTCCTCAATAAAACTATAGTATAAAATGAGATGATATATCAATTGGAACTGATACCATATGTTATGCAATAGATTCAAAATTGTTGATTTGGACATTATCTGAAGAGAAACTTTTCATCATTTTCCAGACATCTATGACAAATACAAGAAGTTCAATGAATACAGATCCAGAGATGTCCGAAAGGAAAGTGGGGGAGGGGGATCCGAAAGGGGGCCGATCAAGATAACACCACACGTGGGGACATGCCCCCATGAAATTTTTGTTTCCTAGACGCCTGAAAATAGCCTCTGAGGAGTTTTGGGTGATCATATTTTTTCTTTTCCTTTCTTTCCTTCTTTTTTTTTTTAACTTTCCAAAAGTTCTAAATCCGCTCTTGTTTATTGTAACACTACAAAACAACTACAATAGATTCAAATTAACAATATTTCATTCAAATTTATATATTTTGACAACTTTTCAGCTTTAAAATGAACAGTTTTCTTTATCCTTTAAATAGATAACGGTGTAGGCCCACTGTGTGTTTTACTTTTTTTTTCATACAAACTAATGGGATTTATTCGTTTTTTATTAAAGTGTACATCATATAGGATTCAAATCCATAACCCTCACTCTGATTTCTAAGTCTTTACTCTATTGCTATTCATTCTGCTGTATCTGTCTATGACTCGCACCACTGGAATAATACAACTTCTGTTGTTTTAATTACATTTCTTTTGATTTTATCATAAATGATTATATTTACATTGCAATTTATTGTCAGAAGTTAGTTTAATACTGTATAGCCCTTTATTTTCATGCGCCCTTAATCTTTATGATTTTATGCAAACATTCTGCTTCTTTGTGTAGTATTTTTCTATCATTCAATCACATTTTAAAAGTTAAATCTTCATATCAAGGACTTAGTCATCTATTTACTAATAATAAAATAACATCATAAAATAATCCTGGCAGTGGCAAGACAGTCAGAATTTAAAATTTTCATCTACTTGAAAGAGAATGGCAAAATTAGCTACCTCCTCTTGAATCCACTGTTGCCTTTGACTTGGGAGGTGGTGGAGGAGGTATGTGAAGTTGTAGATTATGCTTCTTATTGGGTGGTGGTGGTGGGGGCTCAGGTGAATGTGAACGCTTTAAGTTGTGGTTTGGCCCAATTCGATGTGACATCTTCTCACTCAAGCCCTTGTACTGGGTTACTGCATTTTCTGCCACAGGTACTGATGACCTGTCAAAATAAAGTTATGTAAATTTGAGTAAACACGTACTGGGTAACAATATTTGAAAATTTATCAAATTTGTTTAGTTTGGTACCATACAGTACATTAAAATCATACAAGTAATTTTCAAAAATTATGATACACATAATAAAAATATTTTACTAACCAGTCCTAGAATACTGTAGAACTGAAGTTGTTATGCAGCAAATGGTAAATTTAACCATTGCACCCTAATTATGAGTATTTTATTCAGACATTTAGTTTTATTGTTAAAATATATTTATTCCCCAATACAAAAAAATACCATTTGCCTGTAATGTAAGATTAATATTTAAAGCATTTTGAAGCCATCTGCCCATCCAGCTCATCAAATCTAGCATAAACTGTCATCCACAAAATAACAGTGAGTATTGGCTTTTTATAGCATAACATGGTTAAGATCATTTGGTTTGAAGACATGTCCAGTTTTATACAATATATTTCTTCACTATACTAAACTTTAAATTTTAAATAAATAAATTTTCTTATCAACATATCAATGAACTTTTGACTATTTTCTCCAACTTCTTTAGTGGAGAAATGTCTTGTACGAAATAATGTGCACGTTGTTCAGTTTTAACTTTAAAATCTTTTGAGATGTCAAATTAAAAATTAATTGTTATTTGATGGATGGTTCAAGAAATTAAACTTTCTGGACTGACATGGCCTTGATAATCTTGTGTGAAATTGGCAAAAATATTGTATATTTTGAAATATATACATTTTCACCCTGAATCCTCATTAATTACTCTCATATGCAACTAATATTAGTTATGTTCGGACAGCCTTCCATCTGAAGTAAAGTTACGGCACCGACAAAAAAAATTACCCGCCTGTTACTGCCAAGGCAAAGCTTACCCAGGGCATAATGTTCTTTTTAATTGAAAGCTAGTTCAAAGCTTAGAAGTATTGTGCAAATTTTCCAAAAGTGATAATTGATTATGCACACAAATTTTTAAAATTGTTAACACTTATGAAAACATTCTGCCTACAAAGGTTTACAAATCAAAGAAATGTTATTCTAGCACTCATTTGTAAGTAATTATCTTTTGAAAAAAATTGAGGTCATAATAAAGGGTGTATTAACATGTGAGCTCTGAAGAATGTGCTTTAAACGGCGCTACTGAGCAAGTATTCCTTACATTCCTTGTGTACACGGAAGGAAGCAGCACACTTGAGACTGACTCATGAGTACATCGTCTGTAACACTGAAGTAGCCTAATACAAAGAGTGCCTTCACGGGCATTACCCAGGGCTTATGACAAGTGCTTCTTCAAAGCTTATTAATACTTCTAACTCATCTGAACATGGCTTCTTGTGTACTCAGGCTCCTTACTCATAGTCTATAACTTACCGTCTGCTTTCACCAGCATCAGTTTTTGATCCTGTGTCCTTTAATAAAGATGTCAATGATGATATGGCCTTTTCAGCTTCAGTACTCAACCTAAGTCCCTTTCCTGAGATGTCCTTTTCTACTGGAGGAGGTGTATCAAACAAGGGTAAAGTAGCCAGTGTTGTTGGCATCTTTACAGGTGTGTTTTCAGTTGACTTGCTTAAGGATGATGTTAAAGATTTTACTGGCGTTGAGGGATCTGAAGAAGCTGGAGTTGGCTTTGCTGTTGTTTTCCTTTTACGGTATTCCAGTAATGAGACCTACAAAAATGTTGTCAAAAATATAATAAGTTTGATATATTTGTCATATAACATACGAAAAGAATTTAAAAACAGTCTAAACCTAATACGAACTGCTTCGCAATCAAGGAAAAACATTTCAAAACCAACATTTGTGACCATGATACATATTTATTATAGCGAACATTTTTTTTCCCTCTAAAATTAAAACACACCCATAGCCCCTTCTACCTAATTGCAAAACAGCCCATATGAACTTGAAGATAAAAGAAATGAAAATTAGTTAAATCCTGGACAATAACACTTTTTAAATAAATTATACCATTCCTATATTTTCTGGTAACAAATGTTTCAACCAATATTACTTATATCAACAAAAACCATTTTGAGAATCTTTATATTATGCAAGATATAATTTACTTTGAAAAACTTGACAAATGTTCACAAATGATTGTTTAAAAATTGTTTTTGTATTAATCATATAAAATTTACCTTAAATAATAACTATGATTACATGAAATACTGCCCTAGTTTCATAGCAAGGGCATCCAAATTTCCTTTCACTAAAATTAAGTATATATAGTAAACACCCTTAAATATAGATTTACAACACGGTAACCAACCTTCTTTTTTACAGCTGGTGTTCCAGCAGGTGATTGACTTCCAACTGGTGGAGTGACTGGTGGTGTACCCTCTGGTAACCCAGAGCTGCCAGCATGTGATACTTTAACTGGTGTGCTGTTAGCACTGCCTACAGAGTAGGACAAAGACTGGACTGGTACTCCTGGCCTACTACCTACAGGACATGGTGGATGATGGATTCCAGTTTCACTGCTTACTGGCGCACCACCTGCAGGATAGTGCGAGAGCTGGGCAATTGGTGCAACTGTTCCACTATTAACTTGTGAAGTAACTACACCCTCTATAGGATAGGGTAATGGTTGGACACTTGGTATACCTGATCCAATGTTGAGGCTCATGGAAGTGGGAGTTGATGGCACAGGTTTACCACCATCTGTCTTCTCTCCTAAGCAATTTTCTTGTAATTTATTTTCAATTTCTGTTCTTTGTGGTAGTTTTTCTGATGCACTATCTCGCCATCCAGCAGAAAAAACTGTTTTTGGGTTTTCTGACTCGCGTATGAACATGAGGGCACGTTTCTTTGGTGACGTGTAATTGCTCTGCGAGAGGTCACTTGTTTGGTCGTCAAGAGAACTGCGAGCAGAGTCTGGCCCAATTTTTTTTGGCGATTGAAAGTTTAACGTCCTAACTGTATTGGGAGAGACTCTTTGTGACACATTCAAACCGTCTGACATTGTTCCTTGTGCAGTTTGTGCAATGATGTCATTACCTAAATGGTCCTTATCCATATGGTTCAGACTTTTACTATTACCAGGCACTGCATATTCTGATACAGAACTCCAAGATTGTTGAAAATCAGATAAACTTGAGACAGATTCCTGCAAATCTGTTTGCGAAGCATCTCCAGATCCTAATGAATACACTGTACCATGCGAAGAAGACAATGATTTATTGATATCAAGTTCAGCTTTGGCTAGAATACTGCCTTCAGATGAGACCAAAGTCCTTTCTGTTGATAAACTAGGTCTATTTGGCCTGTTTTGGTCAGATTTGGAATGCAAATGGAGGGCTTCAATTGAAGGCTTAGTCTCCGTAAGGAGTTCATTTAATGGTGCATGTTCCGACTGCATTAATGTCCTGGGCACAATAACAACAGCATTTTCAGAGCTGTTAAAAATTTTGTTTTGGTCAGTAATATTATGCACATTATCTGTGGGAAAATATTTTGGGGATTCGGAAATGTCCATGGGGGTGGTAACAGACAAACCACTATCTATTGAGGAGTTCTTGCGAAAATCCTGTAATGAAACCAAAACAGAGCATCAGAAATGTATTCATGACATCAACAAAAAAATCTGCCAATCACTTCAAATATGTAATGAGGTTTGGTCTCTGTGTTCTGTTGAGTATTTATTATTTTGTAATGGACCATTACATAAGCCCCACCCCTTGAAAATTGTTGCATATGTCCCACAAATCAACAGCGTAAACCTATATTATAAACCATGTTTTCTGATCCTGTTCAGGTTTCACAGACACTCCTGAAAGGTTCATTAAAGGCCCAAATAAAAATGATAATGTAGCTGTCAAAATAAATACATGCATTATTGTTAAGTTATTAAAGGGTGGCACCTAGGGGTTTTACTTTCTTTACAAATATGAATATTTTTTTGTAAGAAATAATTCTTATATATGTTATCTGCTAACCTTTTTAGCTGGCAGTGCAAGAGGAAGGGGCTTAATAGTGCCACTACCTTCTTGAAACTTGTGAGCAGGGGAGAAAATAAGCTAGAGACAAAAACAAGACCATTTTAGCACACCACATCACATCAGACAATATATAAAATATTTAGTCATGAGGGTTAATCAACCTCATAGTGTTGGCAGTCATTGAAAATATATACATGCCAGCTAAAGTTATACTTCTACAGTAAACAAGCAACAGGTCAAACCGTCACAGCATTACGCCATGTATAAACAATTTTTGAGGATAACCCATATTTCCAAAAATGCAGAGAAATGATGGATGCATTTATTTTAATAAATTCCCAAGGTTCACAGATATGGTACAAATGAGTAAGCATTAGTTTAGCACAATCATGAATGCTTATAGGCATAGTTGAAAAAGTTTCATATATTATTTTTGAGTGTTTCTACTTCTAAGTTCTGTTATAAATGAAGAAAATTGTATATGAACAACTCCTCCTCCTGTCTCTCCATAGCATTAAAGGAGTATATGTTAAGAATCAAGCAAATAGAATCCAGTGTTTACAAATGCATAAAGAAAAGCACAGTTCACATAAATTACATCCATAGACATAGAAAAACAGAATGAATTTAATGAAGAAAACTCAAGTAATAAACAGGCAAAAAACCAAAAACAAACCAGTAAAATTTACAGAGTAGACAATCTAAGCAACAACAAGCAACACGTGAATGTTGTTTCTTACCTCCACAGCTTGCAGGTCTTGTTGATTTGAATCATTCTTTTCTTTGCATTTTGTTTGTAGGTCATTGCTGTAATCTACCAGGCCTAACTGTTTATGATTTGTCTCAATCTTCTGATCTTCCTTTAGAATGTCTTCTGAACTTTTTAGTATCAGTGAAGAGGATGCAACTGTAGTAAGCAGGTTCTCTTCCACAGCAATACTCACATTAGGTTTAGGATAAATGCTAAGCACTGATGATGTAGAGGGCAGTGTACAATCAGTATCTAAGGATGGATGAAGAGGAGAGGAGGATGCTGACGTTGCTGCACTGCAGAGGGCAGTAGATTGGTCGTCAGATACAGAAATCCTAAGCCAGCGTTTCTTTAATGGTGTAATCGTTTCTGTGAATGACAATATTACTATTAACATTATGTCTCTCATTATCAACATTATTAACACAAAGTACTAATTGGTGCATTTGATAAAGTTGTTGCAATTCAGCCTCTTAACAAGTAGGCTTGTGGTTCCAGTCCAAAGATTTTGCATTTTACTTGCATCCTTGATTAAAGCAAACATACATCTGTGTATTTCTACCCAAGAGAAAATGGGTAGTTGGTAGGATGCTAATGAAAACAGTATGTGGGGGGAGATTGCATATTTATTATCAATCAATCGTGACACCATTACTTTAACTCTCGATGTTAATTTCCTATCCAAACTGTGCACTAAATTTTCAATATTTTTCGTTAGTGCATGGTTTGTTTGACCACTTTTCGGTTTGTGTGCAAAAGGCAAATTCAACTTGTATGTATCACCACATCGTGCACAGCTAGTGTTTTTCACCTGGTACTACGGCGCACGCCTGTGGAAAGAGGGGGCAACCACTCGCCATTCATGGTTTGTTGACAAATTGTAATTGAAAAAATGACATTTGTAGAACAATTAAAGCCACTTCAAATTCAGTATTATGTATGAAAAATTAAGGAATTTCTTGAATCAATGGACTTTAATACACTAAAGAAATGGAACACTTAATAGGAATATTTGAGGCATGCCTAGACCTATTTTAAAGATGCAAGGAACAAATTTAGATGTAAGCAGTAGGCCGAGGGCTAGATAGATTCGTAAGCCTAGGCCTAGATGAAATCATCACATGATTTTACCTGTCTGCACCGACTAAAATGTGATTACTATATTGTGCTTAAAAAAATGTTATTTCTTTGACGAATGTCTATTAAAATAGTAAACTCAATACATGTTCTTCAAACACAATGATTTATTCATCATACTGTGTAAATGTTCATTTCAATTTCAATTGTGTGCTAGCGCGTACTGCAGCAATAATTCGCATATGCACAGCTAAATGTAATTTGCACGCAGATATATTGATCATATTACAATAGCAACCGATGACTACTACAACTAATGTTTATCCATACACTAGAAGAAATTATTATACTTAGGTTCAAAAAATTGTTTTCATGCATTATAATAATTATTATGTATAATAATTTCCATTAGAGTATGATATGTAACTACCTTAAAACCTTGAATAGATAGAAGTTCAATGGGCTTAATCTCGAGAAGAAGCCCAACTCGAATTGAAACCAGCTGTTTAGTTTGCAAAGATAGCATAGACTTCTTTTAGAGATAGTACAGAACATACACTGTACAATAATTTCAAAGCAACAAAATAAATTTAAAAATCGCTTGGTTTATACAGTAGTTTAGGTGATTTAATACTGGTTAATACACTCCTGATTGATGTTACACTGGCCCTATGTTATTGTTTTATAGTAGATATTTCCCAAAATTCACAGAATTCATTTTGAAAAGAAGCCCCACGCCCCCCCCCCCCCCCCCTTTTTACATGGCATAAGTAGCCTTGAAAAGAAGCCCATCTCATGCTTATTACATACCATTCTTTGGAGACATTGCTGACCCAGCCAATATGCCACTGGGGCTAAGCGCACCACTGCCAACCGGTGAATCTCCTCCTCCACCACCTCCAGCTTCGTTCATTGCTAACCGCAGCCATCTCTATTAATTGTTTGAAAGTAGCATTACAACATATTATATTATACATCAGCATGTCATTAGATTTAGAAAAAGCATTTGCTCAGAGATATACTGCCACTTAAAAACTGAAAAATAAAACCCCAAAACTTTCTTTTAGTTGACATTTAAACATATTTCATATGGCACATATTGCAAGCAGACAATTAGATCACCGGAGCTTCACTGGCATTTAATTTTGAAAAGTATTTGAAATATAATAATATTAATAATAATATTTCCGACAATTCTAATCAATATATTAGTAATATTAATAAAGACACCTTTACCTTTTTTGCAGATCCTAGGCTTGCTTCTGGACCCACCTTGCCTACTAGAGCGGAGAGGCTATTAGAGCGGGCCAGTTGAGAATGAGAGTTGGTATTAGGTGAAGCTGAGTCGACAATATCCACAGGATCCGTGGATATTGATAAAGGATTATCCACACATGCTTCTTGTGCTTTCTCATTTAACCACTCATTCAAAAACAACTGCAAAAGACAAAAAAAATAATGAGTATATAGACCCATACATAGCATTATTAATTTTTCATAATTAGTTTTATCTATCAAAAATACATTGCAAGCAAGGATGAGCTAAACTTTTGAAAACAACACTGAATGTTTTGTATGTTGTTCATTGAATACTATCCATTAATTAAAAAAGATAAATTTCTAACTACACTAGAGTATTACACTAATAACTAATTAGTATAGTTCTTAAATTACCTAATAACTAATTAGAGCCTTACAAAGGATGGTATAGCTGGTGATATATTTTATGCTACACACTTGCTGAGTTACTGTTTGTCAATGGTAGTGCTTTGTCCTACTTCTGGATTGATTTAATGATACCTACAGTAATATCCAGCACGAAACTGCCCTCTTAAGTCAAAAAATAAATAAATACTCCCTACTACAGTACCTCACTTGTCCAAAAAATTTAGCATGATAATAATATTTATGGGGGTCTAACATGTCTCTCTATGTGAAAATGTGGTGGAAATCCCAAGACAATGTCATCTTGGTATGCATGGACATTTTTGTTATGTTAAAATATGCATAACATTTTTTACAAATACCTATATTGATTTGAAAATATGTCAACCTTGGGTACAATGCGAAGTCAATTACCTTTTTCGTCTTCGGAAACTTGAAATGTTTGCTGTTACAAGTGACAGGTGAAACCAAAGGCAATAAACGATCATTGTTGTTAATGAGTCCAACAACACCATGTGTTCTCGCAGGACTACTGTTGCTTGAAAAAAAAGATGGCATACTGGTGATCGGTGTGGCTGGCAAACTGGACAATGACTGGTCCAGGGGCTTTATCTCCGTGCTAATGGTGGATGCAGCACTGTTGTTTCTGGTTCTCCTGAAAAGGTAAAATATAATCAATATTACAGTAGAATTAAAATAGTAATCATTAATTTATGCACAATAAGCACATCATTTTATTTAACGTAACTGAGTGCTCACAGCAATTGGATTTAATTTATTGGCTCATTAAGATAAAACAAAAGAAATAAAATTGAGAAAAAATACAGATACGCAAGTACAGATAAGCAACTAATTGAACAGGATAACCAAATGAAGTTCTAACATAATATAGAGCCTATTTCCATTTACGTCTTTAGCAATTTGAAACATAAATGTACGTACTATTTTAATACATGGACAACTTGTAAAAAAAGACGAATTGTAAGAATTAAATTGCATAAAATTATAAAATAATAATACAAGCAATCCTGACTTAAAAGAGGCGATCCACATATTACCTTTATATCTCATAAAACACCTCAATTGCATTACCTAGTAAAACAACTTTCGCATCATGAAACTTTCGCTAAGTACAAAAGGTTTTATTCATGAGAAGAATACCATAAAATAGCTGGGAATATTGTATCATGAGTTCTAGGCCTAAAGCTGGATAGGCCTACGGCCTGTCTGAAGACCAGCTAGGCCAGGTACAACCAAGGAATATAGAACTGCAAAAGGAATAGGCGTAGAATAAAAAAAAAATTGCGAGCTGAACATTGGTCCTTAGGTCAGAATATTATGATTACATATATTTAATAAAATCCACCAAAACAATTAAAATAAGATTTCTGACCCAAGCTCACAAACAGGCTGTAAACTCACACAGCACCTTATTGAGAAACAAGCCTCAACAGCCAGAACATGCCATAAAATATGAATTTTGTGTGAATTGGGTTTTTGTGTAATAAATAAAGTATAATTATTAATCTTACTATTCCTCAAGTTTGAGTTTAAATTCAAACTGTAAAAGGCAAAATTTAGCCATTTTCAAATGGGAGTTAGTGAAAATGAATAGGAAATTGCCAAAAATAAAAATTTTTTTCTCAAAACTTTATTTAAGAAAGTTGAGAAGATGACAATTATTCAAACGGTCATAACTTTGCTTCCAGACACCCGATTGAGTTTATTTAACTGTCATTTTAAAGTAAATGATATGTTCTATGCCATTATAACAAAAACTCATTTTGGCTTGAGGATGAGTTTACAGCCTGTTTGTGAGTTTGGGTCACATTTAAAGTTTTCAACTGTTTACAAAAATGTTGCAATTTGTGGGGATTTCCCTAGATTTAGCCCTAGACATGTTTTTGCATCGCAGGCGAGTTTAGGCCTAGAAATACCAACTTACACCGACAATTACTGCTGTCTATTGTTCATTATTATAAAAAGTTGAAATATATTTTTGGTTAAAATCAGTGTTTTAAATCACCAAAAAACTCATTTTGAAACTGATTCAAGCTTAATGTGTTTGATATTATAGGGCTACAATATATTGATTACTATTTTGCAATGACTACTTGCAAAATTCGCAAAAGTGTTTTTGCATGTGAAAGTTTCTGGTTTTACAGTAGTAATAAATCATTTGATAATTACAAAGCTGTTTTTGTTCAAGTTAGATAAAAAACCTTTACTAAACATTTGTTAATGTCTAATGAATTGTGAGTACTAAACCAGGTGTACTCTTTTAATTCTTTCTTTGTTCATGTATACTGTAAATTTTCAAGTAACACTTACGCCGATATTCTTAAAACAAACTTTAGTCGAACTTCAAACTACAGTAGAACTTTATTTAGTGCTAGTTGCAACTTCAAATTCAATTTGTATTCACAAACAACATAGTCGAAGTTTTAACTACTACTAAATCTAGTCCTAGTTTTAGTTCAACTGAAGACGACTGGCAAGCCACGACTATCAAACTAACCAATAGAAAGGGTTAACTTTAATAGCAGAGAAAATTTTAGAGATCTGGTAACGCCGTCTGTGGTTCAAAAACGTATTTCCTCATAATTCATAATAGACCATCATTCGCTTAATTAATTTTCTATAATGATAACTATATTAATTGTTAACATATTACGATAAAGAATTTGAACAGTAACTGAAAATTTGCTTTCTTTGGAGAACTATTATAGTTGAGGCTCGAGTGAGGGCAGCGGCATCTTTGTTGTTGTTATGGTGAAGCTAGGTGATCGCAACCAAGGGGATTTTCATGCAAATCAGGAACTATCGCATGTGGCTAGCAAAACAAGTTAATTTCTCCTTTTGTAAGGGGCAATTCCATGGTCACAGACCGACTTTTTAAGGCATTCATAATGGTAAAAAACTGTTCAGATATTACAGATAAACCAGTAAATCTGAAATTCTAAGTAAATTTAATACTCCTTCCCACATACTTTTAATTGACAATATTACAAAAATCAAAACATAAAGTCATTTATGAAATATTGATATTAATATGTTTGGTCACAGACCGACTTAAAAAAAAGAGAAAATTTTACAAATATAAACTTTGTACAATTCTATTGAAAATATTACGAAAAGATTTATGGTAACACATCCAGTATGTAAAATCATATATAAGGAATTAGTATCAACAGAGAAGGTGATGTAAAACTACATCATGGGGATGGCAGGGTAGATGGTACCACCTTGGGTCTGGTCACAGACCGACGGTCACAGACCTATGGTTGCATTTGAAATGAACAGCAGGGTTTTTTTCTTTAGATGTTAATGGCAATGGTGGCGCCAGATGTTTGCCAACAAGGGGTCCAACGTGTCTGATGGAGGGGTCCGAACCAAAGCTACGACAAAGCCTCGGTTGATAGCCCGAAACAAAAAAATCTATGTTAGGGTTCTTGAAGGGAGTTTTTATGGCTTAATTTAAGCCTAAATGTGTTTTTAGACCACAATATTAGGGATTGGCAATCAAGATAGCGTTATTTGGATTGGAAAATTATTATTTTTAAAAATTTTTGGTCCGACGACCTAGTCGTTCGTCGAAAGACAGGGGGTCCTGGCCTTCCGACAAAGAAAATTCCCCTACCCCTTCCCCGCTCCTCCCCCCACCCCGCTGACACCTCCACTGGTTAATGGCATAGTGAATAGTAACTATACAGTATTTAAATGTTGAAATCAAGATCTATACTGAATGATAAACAATGGTTGAAAGCTGCATGACTTAATAAACCTAAAAAATTTTGTTTTTTGGGTCACAGACCGACAAAAATATTAAGAAATATTTTTGCCCCGCCTTAATATTTTGTTGTAAATGAATATTACTTTTTGTCACAAAAACTAATAAAATATGTTAAGTTCTCCAATTTAA
>NW_022689208.1:63008-67605 GCF_011630105.1 Anneissia japonica | reverse complement strand
TTTTTTTAATATTTTCAAAATTATGTAATTCAAATTCTTATATATTTTTATACATCCACACAAGAAAAGTTTCATCAATGAATCCTAAAAATTCATTTTTTAAGCTTTAGTTTGATATAAAACTTGTTTACATTCCTCAAAGTTGAAAATTTGCTAAATCTGAAAAAAAGTCCTAAGCTAAACTTGATGTCTCTTTTGTTTAACACACCAAAGATATATCAAACCTGCATATACAATCGTTTTTATTCGTTTCACTATATCGTAAGTTACAAAAACACATTTTTAGTGGGGTAAATATTTCAAGTCGGCGATTTAGCCTGACCCTAGGCTGCCTAAAAAATTGGCCTGCAGAGATATCATTTTAGTCGAGGTTCGCTTCATTTAGTCGTAGTGCAAGTCGAAGTTCGTTTTAAGAATACGAAATGACGTAATTTTTAAGTTTTAGCTCGAACTACGACTAAAGTTTGTTTTAAGAATACCAGGGTTAATTAAAATAGGTCATTTATTTTATGAATTTTAGCATGTATATTGCGGGCAATGAATTTATTTTTGAGGATGAATGAATGTCTTGAATCTTGAATCTCACTAATACCACATCAACTACTAATAAAACAAGAATCAATTAATTTGTTGGTAGTATATGGAAAAGAAGAAATTCTTCAAATTAAATTCAATGATTTACAAACTAATTATCATATTTTTAACATCACTGAGTCAAAGGATGCTGGTAATCATGAATTTCCGCAATTTTCTGGCCGCTGCAATAATCTCCCACTCTCTGATGTTCCCAGCTCGACCCTACTCTTCACAAAATTTAGCCTAGGTCTACCTTTACCTCTCTTTTCAGTGACGTAACTAATTTTATATTTATTTAAAACATTTAATTATACAATGTATACACCTTCTAAGTTAGCAGATGCACCAAAAACTCAAGTCAGAGGCTTTTTATTTAGTATTATGCATTGCAAATTTAAAATACAAAATATAGTCAATAGACAACAACCAATGACTAAAACCTACATCCTACAGTGTGATATATACTATACATGTAGTTCACATTTGGTGGCAATCCATGATAGAAGTAAAAGTATGTATAAAAATACTATAGTTGTGTACATACCTCCTTGGTGTACTATTATACCTCGTTTTCTTTTTCCTAGATTATAAAGAAATTATTTGAATCATTATCAACAGTGAAATGTAAAAATTGTTTTATATTTCTAAGATGTGTGCTTACCATCTACTATCAACAAAATCATATAGATCAATGACAAGTTATAATCTAAAAAAAAAAAAAGATTGTTGTACAGTAATATGAAAAGAAATTATCACACAGCTTAAAATACCCTGGTATCGCAAGAGCAATTTAAAATTATGTCAAAAAAATGCATGCTAAGTACAACCAATGAAATTAAGAAATAGCCTCTTTCCTACTGTACACTAGCCTTCCACCTAGACTAGCAGCTGTGTAAAATCACCTAGCGAAAGAGTTCTGGTGATGGGATTATTTTATCCAGGCCTAGTTTAGAATGCCAAAAATCCTTGTCGGTTTTGTCTAAATGTACATATGAATTAATCAAATGTGTTCTGAAGAATTTACGAAGCACCATTCAGAATTTCAATAATTTCATGAGTTTGCCTAGCCTTGGATTACAAATATCAGTGAAATATGTTTCACTGAGGCCATTCTGAAAAGTTGCCTGTTCACCAGGTAGGCAAAAAATTATCTAGTAGTGATTTTTTTACTAAGTATACATAGGCCTTCTTTGTTTTCATAATAGCCTATTACAAGCAAGTCAATCACCAAAAAAAAAAACATCAGAGTCCTGCAAACCCACATCTAGCCCCACGATTCCCACACACATAAATAGGCTTTTTTTAAATTTATTTTATAAGCCCAAAAAATTTAACTCACGTTTTATGTTGATGCTGTTATGAAGTGTTTGATACTAGGACTACTACTCCTAAGAAACTAACTACAGTAGTGAGAAACACTCCCACAAAGAAATACAAGGTCATGCACAAAGTCTGATTCTTTGTACGCCGCCATCGGAATGCAAGCATGCCTCTGCGAAGACAGAAGTAGATCACATACTAAAATAGCAAACTGGATATTTTTAGATACACATTCCTTGGTAATGAAGATGCTGTTAATGTTCACCTATTATTTCAATTCAGAGAAGATCAG
The DNA here is from genome assembly GCF_011630105.1 of Anneissia japonica. Lineage (NCBI taxonomy): Eukaryota > Metazoa > Echinodermata > Crinoidea > Comatulida > Comatulidae > Anneissia > Anneissia japonica. The sequence goes on along the minus strand of NW_022689208.1, from coordinate 65,417 downwards.
TCTTAACTTCATTGATAAGAATGCTATGGTGCTTGTTTTTCCGTTTGTGATAATTATCTAGTAGGGAGGGAGAAATTTTAGTTTAATATGTTCTGTTTTGTTTTTGTTTCGTCTTGCAGGTTTCTACTATCAATCCCTGCAATTTAGTTTTTCTGAATCACTTTGTGCTCTCATTCTGCACAAATTTATATGATGTAGTCTTTACCAGTAGAAAGACTTAATAATTAACCTAACTATGGAGTAGTATACTACTGTTGCACAGCAGTCCATCATGTATGTAAAATGCAGGAAAAGCACTAAATTGCTCTCCTCGGATTACTAAGTAGAGCAATTGCTCTCCTTGAAAATGTCCCAATTGAATAAACACTGCACAATCCTCGAATAAACTCCCACTTCAGAGCCCCAGTTGGAGTAAAGCCTGTCAAAGAAACACCCTGAGGACACAAAATATCATGTTTTTTGTGTCACATGTGCCGCACCTATTTTTAATCTCCAAACTGTTCTCAAAATGTTAATTTTCGATTGTGTGGGTTTCAACAATAATGCTAGTTAAGTTTATTCATATTTAATATTATAAAATACTTAATGAGCATATTTATCTATTATTCACTCCATAAATTTTAATATTATTATGGTGACTACCAAAAGTGGATATTTACCTAAAAAGATTCTATGCATAAGTTCAAGAATGGGCAGTTTGGCAGATGACGTATGCCCTTTCTACAGTTAAATTACAGTAAAAAGTTTTTTATAGCACATACTAATTTCATATTTTTCCTGGAGTCATTTAGTTTCCTGGTAAATCGAGGAGCATGGTTAATTGCTCTCCTGAATGAGTGTTCAAGTAGCACGATTGCCCTCCTTAAAAATGGTGGACTGGCACAGTAAACTCTTATAATGAAGGGCGATTGTTTTTTGTATTTTCCTGATCACTTGATCACAGAGTCAAAAAATGCCATGGTGTGACGCACAACTAACCAAACACCTGACCACATGATTTGCTTAGGCCTTAGGCCCTTAAAAAATTAATATGGCATACCAGCAAACATTTTGAGATCTTGTGTTATGTGAAGTGATATTATTTATTACACTTCAGTACCATACTAATATATTTAATAATACAGTACAAACACCAAAATTATCTGCACTCACTGTCACTTGTATACCAACCCTGGGGGGGGGGGGAGGGGTGCAGCAGCCACTCCAAAACATGATACACTTGCTCTACCTATTTTACTGGTGTCGGTTGAACTACTATTACGGCCATGTAACCTACCAAATTAAACTTGCACTGGTTCCCGATGGCAAATAAGACCACGGTTCTGTCTGTTCCCGATCCCTACTGTTTGTGGCTATGTATCAACGGTAGGTTTACAGGTTTAACACGGAGGTTAGCAAAAAATCTTCGCTAAAATCTTGTGAAAAATTATGCTACTTTGATATGGGACGGAGCAGGAACTTTAACTACCAATTTTAACTAGGTATTTCCCACACTTGTGCTACCAAGTCCTCAAATATACCCTATACATAATGAAACTCTTCCATAAATTCCCACACTTGTGCTACCAAGTCCTCAAAATTACCCCCCGCAAATGCGGCATCTACCCGTATAGAAATATTTAAGAGTGAGTCCCTGGGTCATTTTGCAATTGGGAGATTCGTAATTGGGAGATGCTGTTACATTGCACAAAAAAAATAAGTCAAATATCAATATTTTTGACCCAACAACTTAATTATTGATTTTTTCCAAATGTTAACTTGTGACTTTGGGTTTTGTGGGAACATGTATGATAAATATTTCACTTTGAATCCTAATTCTATTTTACTTCAATTCAGAGAATTTTATTCAAATGAATTTTTTACTATATTTGAATATGCCCTGCTAAGGTGGTAAGTAATCTGTGCAATGGTTACCTTTTAACCACTGGAGGCTTGGCTGCAGCATTAGGTTGTGCTTCTGCTTGTTGTAAGCTTGAAATAAGTGTTTCTTCATTTGACTGATCAACCTACAAGATTAATAAGATGATTTCCTTTCAATCTTCACTCAATTGTGAGAAAACTAAACTAAATGTACTATATTTTATGCAAGTGTAAAAAACTGGTTTTATGCAAGGTAGAAACTGATAAAACACAAGCATAATATTAAACTAGAAATTGCAAATTGCAAGTGAAGTGCTGCGAAGTACAACTGCATAAAATGTTCTTCGAACAAAATTATTAAGCGAATCAAGTGAAAATAATGAATAATAAAAATATAACAAATAATATGAGCACGACCCATTGTCAATATTAGAACAGCGTTGGTACCGTGTACAATAGTGTTTTGCTGCAGTGACATCTCTCTGCTGGCGACTCGCTGCTGCTGCTGCTGGCGATGACTCGCTGCTGGCGAATCGATCTGCGCATGTG
>NW_022689208.1:18909-62968 GCF_011630105.1 Anneissia japonica | reverse complement strand
GAGTAGGTTAGTCTACAAACGTCGCCTAAAGTAATTGATTTTACCCGGCAGAACGAAAGAAGGAAACTCCGCTTTTCAGTTGTCTTAGGCGATAGTTTTTTGACAAACAATGACCTTTCAGAGGTCAAATTGCTGTCAAGAATATGAATTGGCTGCTTTGCAGCAATAACATTTTGTGGGTATTTTGGTAAACGTGTATGAACACGTTTTTAACCCTGCGCCCCATGGTTATTATACATAAAATCCACATCACACTCTCCCTTAATATGTATCGCTTGCCTCTCTTAACAACAATTCAAATAGCTTCAGCTTCAAATAAATACTGTCGGGAACCAAGTAATCAAATTTTCAATGATTGAACACATTATATACATTATTACATAATCACTGGTGTTTAAAGGTAAACAGAATAGTTACAGATCTAAACTGAAAAACAAAGGATTTATTCTTTAACCTACTATTGGTTCCTTTTTTGTATTCAATCTAGTACTTTGCAGATGTATGTCATATATAAAATGACATTACTGTGATGCATCAAAAGATGTTTGGCATAATGCGCTATATAAGACCGACATTACCATTATATTAAATGGGTAAGGAAACAAGACCGAGTCAGAATTTAGCATTTTGGACTTCAGTTAAGTAAGTTAACTAACCTGAATTACGTCAGTTGTCTGAGCCACCTCCTCCAATGGCTTAGCTTTGTTTGGGCTCTCATTATCCTTGGCAATTGCTAACCTGTCTAGTGCTTGCTGTCGTCGTTTTTGCGTCCTTTCCATTTTCTCAAAAGCTTTCATGATGGCTTCCATTTTACGTTCTTCTCTAGTCAGCTTCCGATTACTTTCTGGTTGATTCTCTTCCGTTTCAACGTCTACCTCGGTCTGCATCTCTTCATCGTCTGTCATCTTTGCTGGAGTGATGTCGATTACTGAATTCTGAAGATTAATGCAAATAATTTACAATAAAAAGAAATAAAATCAAACTTCCTATCGACTTAAAAAATATTCAGTATATGTTGAGCTAAATTCTTGAAAAACAGAAATAATTTTTTAAAAACTGTTCTCTTTTATTTGCTGAAGTAAATTTTAAAAATACAGTATTTCTAAAGACATTGAAATACAATTTTAAGTGTTTCTGTCATTGACAAGATTGTATGTAATGATGTCATTGCCGCTAATCAAGTATGTAAAATCAAGAGTTTGTAATTGGGAGATGTTATTGTCGTATGAATGACATCACTTAGTGGGAGCTAGACGGGTTAGATGCAAGTTTTTAAAGCACACAAATCAGAAGTAATGTTGACCCATGAGCGAGATACCTACCTAGACAAACCGATATAAGGCAAGATCCTATTGGAACTTACCCACAAAGACTGATGGAATCGTCTAACCCAGGTGTAAATAAAGAATAAATATTATATAACCAGCTTAAAATTTCTTCGGCATTACCATTGTAACGTTGATGCATTATATACACCTAGATTAGATGATTTCATTATTTTTTCGTGGGAAGTTCTAAACAGGAATATCCCACTTCCCACTTATATCGGTTTATCCAGGTAATTATTCATTAAATAGATGAAAAATGTTTTTAAAAAAAACTTGTTAACTGCTGAAATTAATTTTCTTGTGAAGTTCATTATAAAAGTAATGCAGTAAACAATTTCAAGTCATTTCAATATTACTTGAACAAGCTGGGTTGACAGAGAGACTCTCAATGGTGAGACCGTCCTCCTGCGTGCAGACAAAGGAGCTGGATGGCTACCACATGAGTTTGAGTCCTCCTTCTTGATGTGGTTATTCTTATGATTCTTCTTCCTGTCGCCACTCTCATGGCGATGTTTGTGGTGCTTTTTTACAGCACAGTTCTTCTTGCCACAGGCACATTCTAAAGGAAAGGGACTGCAAGAAAAAAAGGACACATCATCATCCACTTAATTACTTTACTTTATTTTTAATATTATAGTGTATGATATGTATTGTAGTTAGTCCCATGGTACAGTATCTTATGAGGATACTATAAAGTGTAAAATTTTGAGTGGAGCTAAATAGCTTGGTATACAAGATGCTTGCTTTCCAATAAATCCTGGGTTTAATTCCTGTCATGGTAACAGCATTTTTTTCTCACGATCCAAGACAATTACTCCCTATGCCTCATAATGAGAATTACTCTATGCAGAGCTTAGTGTAATCTTCACTGTATGTCTGTTTTGTGAAGGGATTGCAAATTTTTTTAAATTTATTTATACACAGTATAATACAATTTTTACAAACAATAACACATGAGAATTGTACATTTAAAATAGGTTTAGAATGAAGTCTACGAACAGGGACATTAAGATAGAAAATTAAAAAAGTGATTAAGCTGGTCTATCGTTGGCCATTGTGCCTGAGGTTGTATCAACTTGATAGTTAAAGATGCACTGCCTGTGTTAAGCTAAATATTCTTTTAACAAGAACATTCAACAGTGTTAATAATACACCTTTTCAATAATTAAGTATTATTAGCCACCAGCCTTCACTTAAAAATAAACTAAAAATATTAACAGACTTACTGTGTCTGCAAATTGGCTGGCAAGTAAATTCGCTAACTAACCAGTTTTGAACTATTTCTCAATGTAAGTATATTATTACATCATTTTGTACATTATTTTATCATTTCACTTGATCCTCTATTATGAGAAATGTCCAATGTTATAACTGGGTACTTCAGATTTTGAAATGGACTGTTTGTCTTTTTGTGTAAATTTAAACTTAAGCAAACAGTAACCAGATGAAATTTTTTTTTTTTTGCTGTTAAGAAAAGTGTGAATGGGTATGTGTATATTTGTGGGTGAAGGGATTATTACAAAATTTTATTAGACAAAACAATCAGATATGAATGTTATTCAAATTTAGAGCAGTTCAATGCCTTTATAAAAAAAAAAAAAAAAAAACCCTCAGAAAAAAGGCAGTCTAAAGAGTGTATACTTATGTTACATTGTATGCTATTTCAATGAAATATAATGATTTTTTAGTCTATTTACAAAGCGTGAAAGTGAGAGCAAACATAGAACCGATTATATTTTTATGGTGATTACACTGAAAGCAACATTGACTACGCAACATGGCAACATATTGCTCAGTATAGAATCATTTTGTATTTAAAAAATGTATTGCCCAACAACAAATATATCCCGAGCAATAAGTGACTGCTGGTCATCCTTTGCTAAGCATGTTTCAAATCACACTGCAAATACTCATACATTGTGTATAGGGATTGTGATAATGACAGAATGTTTTTGTGTTGTTGTGCAGTGTTGTGCAAATCAGCCTGTCGACATACCACTCTTTGTGGCTGATATCAAATCCTATGGTTATTTCCGAGTCTTTGGGTATTTCTTTGCAGGAGACAAGAAATAGTCTAATCAAATCCCCTTCTGTGTTATGTAGAACCTAGAAAGAGGTACAAAAATAGGTGTTACTCTTTATTATTGCCTTTAACAGTGTCACTTTTGATAGTAGAGCTAAAAATACTAAATATGCAGGTAGCAAAGACAAAGTTAACATCCTGAACATTAGCAGGGAGGATACTTGTATTATGAATGATTATCACAACTTTGAAAAAATATTGTTAATATCTTACAAGGAAATAAATGCATGGTTAGAAGAAGGGAAAATATTGAACAATAAGTAATTGTATTCACTTACTTCTGTATTGGGAGAACATGACCTCCTTACATATCTTGCCTTGTTGCCATAAACTCTTGCATCAACACATATGTCGATATTACCAAAGCGTGAATAGAAGAGCGTATACCGATAAGAAGGACTAAAAAACAATATATGAAAATGATGAGCAATATTCTTGTGTGTGCATTTGTGATCTTTAAACAGATTTTTTTCTTCTACTCAATAAAGATTCTAAATTGTTTTCAATAGGAAAAAAATGGAAAAATCATGCAAAAAATACAATAAAAATATGAAAAATTTAATTCATATCAAAAATATTTAAGAATTCTTTACAAAAAAAAAAACAAAAACTTTTATTATCTTATGCATGACAGTGAGAAACTAACCTAAAGAAAGCAGTCTGTGTGAGAAGCTGCTTCTTAAGCATGACTTTGCCGCGATACTCAAGTATTGTTTGTTTCTCCATTATACGTTCCTTAGCAATAAGACCTTTCCTGCCAATACTGACTGCGCCAATGTCCGCAAACTGTGCCCGTAGTCTGCTGTGTGGAACTGTGCATTCGATATCTGGCTTAACAGCTGCAAGGAATTTCTGTAATTCAGCAGTGTATTCATTCTTTGATGCATCTTCATATTCATCACTGTGTTCACTATAACAAAATTACCGGAATCATTATGAGACAGTTATTGCACTAAAGTTACAGTTAGGCTAGAATTTCACTCGAACAGGTATGTTACAACCATAAAAATTTTTAAAATTAATTTTAGTGGGTTTAATAGTATATAATTCAATGACTATCGAGGTCAAATTTACTTTTTTCACAGTTGCCCAATTGGGCGAGTGACTTTTCAAATACACTCGCCCAAATAAGTTTTCACTAGCCAAACATTTTATTGATGGTGAGCTTCAGTGTTGGCGCCAGCAAGGTGCAGACAGGCATTTCACCCTTCCCCCAGACAGCCCCATACCCGTCATCTGATGCCACGATGAGGTCATCAGCCCAAAAATATTAATTTGCCTATCAAAATAATTTTGCACTTTAATTACCAACCCCTAATATTGTGGTCTAAAAAAGCAAAAATTAGGACATACTATGGCATAAAAACTCTTCTTGTGAACCATACCAGGGAATGTTATTCCTAGACCCTCACCAAGACTCTAGTTGGCACTTTGTTCAGACCCCCTGTCAGACATGAAGAAAAAACTCTGATGGGGCCTAGGCCTAAAATAGCCAGTTTCTATGCCTGCTGATCTCACTGTAGGCCCCCACACATATTTGTTTTTAATTTTATCTTCTTAAATACCTAGATTGTGGAATTTACTCCATCACAACTTCCATAGATACTTGTTTATTATGCAATGGTTTATTTAGGAGTCCGCGGCCGGCGCATTCGATCGACTACTACAATGTTTTCACCGGCTACTTTAATCATGGTGTACAAAAATTAATACAAAAACCACCAAAATAAATATCGCAACAGGCCTATAAAGAACCTTATTTACCTACATGAATTTAATTTGAAAATATAAGACAAAATAGTATGCACTCATTTCGATGTTCTTTTCTGTTAAAAGTTCGTTAAAATTTCTGCCAATTTTCAGACTCGATTTTTGACTTTCGTGAACTCGTGGCGTAAACAAAGTTTGAAGTTCGGCAGTTGCGCCTGGGTGAGTTCATCAAAGAAGCCACACCTCCAAATCATATTTTAGCCAATAAGATAAGAGAAATTTCTCCTCCACAACATGCGACATACAATACATCGCCCAAACTTTCCTTCCGTACACTGGGCTTCAGGGTTTTCTCACAGCGGAGAAGAAAAAAAGAGATCGTCATTTTAAAATTAATTTGTGTATGACTATGAACCTCTTATTTTCCTTTTATTTTTCTATGTTAAATATGATAAATATTAAAAGCTCGAACGTTTAACATCACAGTATTAGAATGTTTGTTTTTTACTAGCCCTCTTTGTGATAAAATAAATATTTCGGAAATGATAAATAAAAAAATTAAAAAACAACAACACCGACTCAAATTTGTTTACCCTCGGTGCTGAGGTTCGGAACTTCTTGAATGATCTTTACATTCACAATTTCATTGTCATCATAGATAGTACAATGATTAAAATGGCAAAGCAAGCCAAAATTGTCTCAATTCACATCACATGAGACGTGATTTTCTTACACATACAAAATCAGTATTTTTTTCCCAGTGTGGTATCCATTGTTTTTCGATATCTGCGTAAATTTGTTTGCTATCCTTAGATGTTTTCTTAACCTAGTTCAGCGACCTAGGACGATGCAATGCAGATCTAAGGCCTAGGCCTAAATGGGGAATCCCCATAAATTGCAACATGTTTGTGAAAAGTTACGTTCAGCACTATAAAAATTGTGTTTTTAATTATTTTGGTGGATTTTATTAAATGTGTATAAACTTAAAAGAATGTATTTCAATTATTGAATCAATATTCTGACCTTAAATTCAGATGTTGAGCTCAAAAAAATTTTTATCAATTCTAGGCCTATTCTAACCTACTCAACAAGTATACTGATCAGGGAGGTTCTGATCATCACTAAGAAGTTCAAATGGAAACTAATTTTCGTACTATGGCATACCACGATGTTTAGTCATCATCAATCAATGTGTTTGAATCAATATTAGGCCTACAGGAAAATAATTTGTTAATAAAACACATGTTTTGATAAACATTGTTCATTGTAGGATGCTTGAATACCATACAAAATTTAGGAATACTGTATCATATGAGTGAATACTGTATGTGTGTAAACTTGTCTCTTTCTTATATGTGCCTGGGATAGCCAGCTAAGTCCTGGTCCTAGCAGCTGAGATAAGCTGCAGGTTTATGGTGCCTAGCCTAGGCCTAGAACTCATGATATGATGTCTTCAGCTATTGTATGGTATTCCTCTCCTGAATAAAATTTAGGCCTTTTGCGATTCGCGAAAGATTCTGGTTTTACAGTATCTATGAAGAATATGTAAAAATATCAATTTTTTTACAGCTCAGTAGTGGATTCTGAAAACTCTGAAAAAAAAAATGATGTAGAGAAATGCCATCAAATGGGCTTAAAAAACTCTAAAACCCTGGAGCACAAGGGGGCTTTGGCCCCTTGACCCCCCACCAGGCCTCTGCCCCTAAACCCCGATGGGGACCTAGGTGGCCGCCCTACTCTCCTGTTACTTTCAAATTTCACCTGCTACTCAAGTTCACAAAAAACCCCCTGTTATGTATATTTATCATTCAATAAAACAATCAATCACTATGTTGACTTTTAAAGCTGAAAACAATGATTAAAAGAGAAGTAAAATTTGTCGCGTGCACATTGGAAAATCACTTGAGAATTACATAGTATAGTATTGGTAGGATTTTTCACTCAGCAATGTGGGCGCAATTGGGGATTCAAAATAACTTTCCAAATTTTTATTTCACTCGCATTGGCGAGCGTTAGTTTTGCACAATGAACTGTTGGTGATGCATGTTTCATTTTAATGTACTACAATTTGACAGTTTTATTAGCACAAATAAAAGTAATTATTGTCCGTAAATATGTATACCTTTGAATCCATGCTACTTGAGCATCTTCGTCAAAGAGGTTCAGTTCCGAGGACAATGACCTTGTTCTTGACTTCTTATCATGTTTTTTCTGATGGGAAAAACACAAACAAATTTTAAGGAGGACACTATATTCCATTTAAAATAATAAAAATATTTTAAAATCATTAACTGATACAGGCCCCAAAAATGTAATAGATCTGATCAATTTTTAAAAATTAAATGCTGTACTCTTCTTCTTCTTCAGGCTTTATTTCCACTTCTTTATTCCCCACTGTTTTCATGTCCTCCTTGACACACGTCACTCCACCTCGGTTTTAGTTACTTGCTTGGTGTACTTGGTAGTAGATACTCTTGAAGCGTCTTGCTTATGAGCCCCTCGTGCATGGGCATTAAAACTCGTAATATGGATTGTAGAGTTTCGGGTGATTTTTTTGAGCTTTTGGACTCCCTCCCTTTCTGGTTCTGATACTTAATTTCATAACACAGTTTCCCACATATGACTGCTCCCTACAGTACGTTTGACGTTTCCCCACCTGGATCCTTTTTCGTACCTTCTCCTCTGAACCTCCATACTCTTGGACGGTCGAGCCCAAATATTTAAAGTCAGTGGCTTTTGCGACAGCATCCCTTGCAACACCACATCAGTTGCTCCTCCTCCCATATACACAGATACTTTGTCTGTTTCCTGCTCACCTTCATACCTCTGTCCTCCAAACAGCTTCTACACTGTTCCAAGCTCTCTTCTACTTCACCTTTCGTCTCTGCACGCAGGGCGACATCATATGCAAACATCTTTTCCCATGGTGTCTCTTTTCTCACTCAATTTGCTAGGTAGCCCATGACAATTGAGAAGAATAGTGCATTGAGTGCTGAACCCTGGTGCACACCAACAGTGATGCTTACCCCGGTATTCTTAAAACGAACTTTGACTAGACTGCGACTAAATCAAACGAACCTCGACTAAAATGGTACCTCCGCAGGCCGATTTTTTAGTCAGCATAGGGTCAGACTAAATCGCCGACTTGAAATATTAAATATTTACCCTATTAAAAATGTGCGTTTTATAACTCAATAGAGTGAAGAGAATAAAAGATCTTGAATATCTCCCTTGATATTCTTGTAAATACTGTACTATACAATCATTATGCTTGTTTTCAATTACTAGTTTAATTATTCATTGTTTTAGAAGCTTGAATCATGAATATACAGTATCCTTGTGCTAACATTTGTATCAAAAACATGTAGTAATGGATGATTCTCTTAACGTCACAATATTATTATGGCATTGTGTAAACCGTTAAAAATCACATTCTGAACTTACTGTAAAACCAGAAACTTTCGCGAATTGATAATTTTGGCCGTTTTCGCGAAATTAAATTTTCGCGAATCACAAAAGGCCTTGAAATCCTGACAATTCTTGCTGTTTATTGTTCATTATCATCTTTAAAAAAGTTGAAATAAATTTTTGATGGAATTCAGTGATTTATAATGAGCAAAATCTCATTTCTGAAACTGATTCGACGTTCAAGTCGAAACAATAACCTGAAAATTATTCGCGGCATAAAATTTTCACGAAAGTTTAATGTGCACAAAATTTCCTGGTTTTACAGTAGTATGCTATAGAGCATGTCATCCCAGTATACTCTCTATCTGGTGTCAGCCAATTGCCAATCATTTTGAATAATTTTGTTTCTGGATCATTATATTTTCAAAAAATTCAACTTTTTAATATTTATCCTATTTTCCATTTTATCAAATTTGTTGTTCTCTTTTGTAGAAGTCACACCCACATTTACTTCAAACAACATTTCTTTTACTTTCCCTTTCACAATAAATATGACACAGTACTATTATTATTATTATTATTATTATTATTATTACACTAATATCAGCAGCAACAGCAACAACAACAATAATGTGATAATGGTAACAATTTATTCCTATTAAGACACAATAATAATTATTGTTTTTTTTTAATTAGAATTGGCTAAACATCACTAAAAAATAATATCAATGTTATTTTACCTTCTTTTTCTTGTGACTTCTTTCAGAGTGTTCACGTTTTCGTTTCTTTTTCTTTGATTTCTTGTTCTTGTGATGTGTGGTTAGCGTAAGACTTGTAGGAGAATTGGAGATAGCAGTGTACGTTGTTGGATTAACAGCGGTACTTTCCTCACTATCTGTACTACTTGAATCTTCTGACGAAAATCAACAAAATCTTACAAATTTAACATAATGTATAATACTATACTATATCTTACGGCAAAATGGGCAATAAATAATTATATACCGCATACATAGATTCTAGGCATCTGATTGGTTAAGAAGCGGGCAACAGAAAGTACTTTTTTGCCGACACGCGATGTGCAATCACTAGGCCATGTTGCTATGTAATTTATAGCATGCTCGAACAGTAAAGGAGACGTGACCTCTACAACGCTGTGAGAGATTGGCCCTAGAAAGTGGCAGAATTGTTTACAGAGAAGTTGTAAATGTAATATTTTAGTCATAACTTTGGCAACAGTAAGTCAACTCCATTTTAAATCTTATAATGTGGAGAATATGAATATCAAAAATTCGAATTCCTTGTTTTGGTCACTGCTGCTGGTTTTGGCATGGCAAGTCTTGTCATCGTCGTCATCATCATCATCATTATTATAAGTACTACTGTAATAATATAATCATTATTATAATTACTATTAAAAGTCAGTGGTGACGTCATAACTTTCATTTGCAATGATTTTTCCTATTTCCAGCTGATCATCAAATTTGATACAGTGCTTCCAATTTTTTGTGTCTTGTTTGCTAAAACCTCAAAGCTGGGAGAATTTTACTTACATTACATCGCGATGGGATATTTTTTTACTAGGCCAAGCTATGAACACACACGGCGAACCTAACAAATCTCGCTCTATGGCGCTGGTTAACACGAATGTAGCCTAGACCTTCCTAGGCAAGGCCTACAAAGGCATAATGGTTGAGATAACAAGGTGATTCACTTATAAACGAACTGAAACGAGAGCATCAATGATGCAATAGCCCACTTGACAATAGCTGGCAATGTTATATACATATACATATATATATATATATATATATATATATATATATATATATACATATACATACACACATACATACATATATATAAATATATATACATATACACCCATACATACATAATATACATAATATATACATACATATACATATATACATAAATATATACATACATTATATATACATACATACATACATATACATACATATATATATATATATATATACACATACATATATAAATACATATACAGTATATATATAAATATATATATGTATACATATGCATATATAAATACATATACAGTATATATATATACATATGCATATATATACATACATATATATATGAGTATAATCCATCGTTACGGACGGACACTTTTTCAAAACTTTCAATTTAAATTCTCCAAAAACATTTCATGCCACTCTTAGCTGGTTCATTATATGTTTCATATGCAAGAATAGTATACACTTTATCTTATAAAAAAAATTTGTGCGGATTGATATTGTTACTAAAAATAGAACAGCGAAAATGTGAGCGTTACGGACGGACAACATAGAATTCGCTGTTTCTAATTTTTACAACTTAGCACACATTTCTATCTAGGGAAGCGAGAGCTGACAAAAATTTTTCATTGCTAAATTAAGTTATTTTACTTGTCCATTAATGAGACTTGGTTTGGTTACTAATTAATTCCTTGTCTTTGAGTTATTAACGAAAAGAAAATGTTACGGACAGACATTTTTCTTGTGTTACAGACGGACACTTTTGCAACAAACATCCTAATGATAAATATTAATGAAAAAATTTGATTTTTAAAATGATAATTGACTTTTCTTAAATTTAGGATTATAACAGCCTCTCTAATGATGGTTGTAAAATGTTTTATGTTCAAGCAATTGAACAGTACATAAACTGACATTCGTCATAACCTACAGTAGGCCCTATATAATTGCAATAATTTCAGAAAAAATAAGTTATTAATCTAAATAATATCTTGAATTAATTAAACTTAAAATTTTTCATAATAATTTGATTAAATTGCTACCTTTGAAAAATGATATTGGGATGTAATAATTGATCAATTGTTAAATTGAAAGTGTAGTTTGTGACCCATGGTAAATTTAACATACACTGCCTAACCGTCCGTAACACAGATTTATCTGTCTGTAACAACATTTTAATTAGTAGCTTTAATTGAAATTTTATGTAAAAAACAATTGTACCATACATCTACATTTATAAATGTCCAAAGAGTTCAGTATGAATCGTAAAAATGTTGTAAATTTGAAGCATATGAAAGAACATTACACCCAAGTGTGTTACGGATGGACATTTACCCTGAGGTTACATTACTAAATGAATATTTCCAACAATTTACTGATAGATTTTATGAGAAAAAAATTGCTAAACATAAACATCTTCAGTTTAATTCATTTCAACATTGTTTAACATAAATTGGCCAATCAAAATGTATTTCATGTGGCATGTCCGTCCGTAACATGGCCGTCCGTAACAACATTTGTTACGGACGGACACATTTTTAATTAAATGTGTAATTAAAATTTTAACTTTAACAAAATTTTTATAAAGTTATTTTGTAATCATCAATGTAGTAGAGATAAGTCAATATGTTTTTTTAATTGTAATCTATTGTATAGAAGCATGAAAAAACATTTAAGCTAATTTGCGTTACGGACGGACGTCTGAATTTTGGACTACAGCTAATTAGGTATTTTCACTAATTACCAGCAATATTTACTAATTTTTCATTCATTAAGACATGTTTCACCCTTACACTTACCAATAATCAAAGAATCTGAAAGATTTAAGGTTTTTTATATAAAAGATATATTCTTCTATTAAAATGTCAGTCCGTAATATTCATATTATATACCCCCTATATAAAAAGTGGTATGATCCTAGAATGCGGAGTTAAAATTTCATGATTAATAAGTTTAAGTCAAAAATTATTTTGGACATTAATGCAACAACTAAATGGATTATACTCATATATACATACATATACATACATATGCAGACATATGCATACATACACATATACACACACATATATATACTGGTATTTGCCAACTTTTGTAATCAGTTACGCTGATGAAGTCCTGTCTCTTAGAGTGCTCAATACCACTAAGGGTAGAGCTTAATAAATCAAACTACAAAAGTGTTTATTCTCAGACTACAAATCTGTTTCATATGGCCAGCAGGGCTGGCCACACTCGTCAGGTCGAACTACAAAACATGAATGGCCTTCATTCATAAAAATGATAACATAATATATAAGCCTAATGCACATAAGTGCATTAGGCTTATATATTATCTTATAATTTTTATTGCCATTGTATTTATCTGTATCATGGGCTATCGCTTCCACTTCCCAATATCACAGTACTTTGTTTTACTTGTTATCTCGCTCCCATTATATATCATTATCCCCATGTCTCCCATATTGTTTATCTCATTTAATCACCCTCCTCTATTTATTGCCGAATGTTTATTGTTTTACACTGGATCTGGTATTTGCCAACTTTTGTAATCAGTTACGCTAATGAAGTCTTGAGGACAAGACGAAATATTCGTTTCCTGAATAAATTATATTGTGTTCTACTGTCTAACTCAACGTTTCCGCATCATTATTTTCTGTCTTATTATTTGAACACATGTGGACTAATATGACTATACATATATACATATATATACTGTATATACTGTATATATATATATATATGTGTGTGTGTCTATGACACCTGCACAGTATTAACCCTCTAGATACCGTCTTCGACTGTAGTCGAAATTGACCTCAAACCGAGAATTCTCATTTTCGACTGCAGTCGAAATTTAGTGACTAAAAAATAGGTGGTTTTCAAATCGCTCCTGTTTTTATTTTAGCTCCAATACGTCAGAAATTTTGAACACGCATGCGTGAAGCTTTTGTCTTTCGAAATCTGTGAAGAACTCACATGCGCTTATATAAAAATTTTTAGAAATATCAATTTGAAATCGTTATTAATTTCAAAAAATTTTCGAAATGGCCGCACCAGATGTGTACACAGCTGAGGAAGCGATTGACCTGATTTTGATTCAGACAGTGATGAAGGTGAAGTTTTAGATGTGCTAGACTTAGACGTGCCTGTTAGCGATGATGACGGTGGGGCTTCAAGCAGTTCTGACGGCGGAGATGTTCTTGATGAAGATGAGTCTAGCCTAGAAATGTTAGGGTGGTCGACGCTTTTGAATGGAAAGATCGTGCTTATAGTTATGGATGGTTGGGTAAATAAATTATATAACTGTGTGGAATAGGAATGTTTTATATTTGTTTTTAATTTTTTTGGCTATAATTTATTTTTTTTTCGGTTTTTGCTGACGATTTATATGTAGCATTTTTTATTCTATAAGCTTTCTTTGTTTTTAGAAACATTTTTCTGTATAATTTACAGAAAGTTCCCAAAATTCCACCAGAATGATGTATACTAAAAAACGCAAAAAACCTTGTTACACTGCAAAAGAATCCAGTATTCAAGGGTTTGCACTAAGAATCCGGTATCCAGAGGGTTAAGTAGTATGAATACTTGCCCAATATGTTTTTAAATATATACATTACTAGAAATAATATATGTGATGTTTGTGGAGTGTCTGTTTACTCATCGGTATTCCACATAATAGAGGGCGGTGTCCAAGGCTACGACATTACAGTATACTATCACATTACTAGATTATAGGCAATGTTTTAATAATTTAATTTTAAATAAATGGAGGAGGTACATGGAACACGCTGTGAAATCTAAACAAAATATCTCATTACGGGGCTATCCATTGACTGGTTATACCATGGTTGGAATGGAATGTAATCCATTGAAAACGAAAGGCACTTTTAATCATGCCTCATCTGTCAATAGGTACACGAACGATCTTCATCATTACCATATGGACAACGACGTCTACAAGTATGTCAGTAGCCATCCCATGGTAAATGGCGAAAAAAGAAATCCACTCCGCCACCATTAAATACGACTGTCGGCCTACATTTTATGAAATAACATCTGATCTCATATATTACCTAGGCCTATGTGGTTGGCTACGGATAGCCTATAGCTGAAAAGCTACCGTCTCAATAGAACAAAAATTCCTTGTGGGACCTTGCTATAGTATCATGTATCTAACGGCAACGTCCTCGTCATCAACCACACCACAGTGCGGCAACACGAAATGTGCAGTACATACACTCCTCGCTACTGACTGATTTGAATGTGTGGTTTAATACACATAAAAGCAACTTGTAGCCTACATTTATTTCCTGTAGTATCTGATCTAAACTAGGACATAGGCCTACACACACGTACGTACCCAGCCAGCCTATTCGTCTTCGTCAGGCCAGCCTGCATTACAGTACATTGACACGAAATGTGCTGCACACATACACTCATCGCTACTAATTTGAATATTATGTGGTTTAATACACATAAAAGCAACTTGTAGCCTACATTTCCTGTTATCTGATCTATTACACACACATACTACCCAGCCAGCTTATAGTTCGTCTTCCTCTGGCTCTAGGCCAGCCTGCATTACAGTACATTGTTTATCTCTCAGAGGAGAGACCACCCACCCTTGCAAGCACCACAAAACGGCTCATTCTTTGCTACCAACTAGACTCGTGCAGACGCATTTATTAGCCGCAAAGGTTACCATTCCAGGCTGTGATTGGTTAATAAACACAATGTGGAATATACAGCCGATTTGTAATCTGATCAATGACGAACACGCTTTCATAGGAAACCCACCTTAGTGTTAAGAGGTATGATATAAAAACATACTTTTTCACATATTTCCAACAATATTTTCGCAAAAACTCTTCATACTTTAAATTCCCCAGGCCTTATCTAACATGTTATTGCAAGATCGGCCTAATCGCGTCACAAACGAAGGAAGGGATAGAAAAACAAATGACTTCAAAATTCGCTCAGAATCATCATATAAGCCCTCTCTGTCAGAGAGTGGGCTAAAAAGTAAGGCAGCACTGAAATAATTTATAATAATGCTGACATTTTAATCTATAACAAATGTCTACCAGGAGGTTAGGCCTTCCTAATAACCCCTATAAGCTTCATTAATCACAATCAATTTATCCATTTTCTTCATATCGCAAAGAGGTGTGCCTAGAGTGTCAGTGCGCATACTAACAAATCATTTTAATCTGCGCAGCTAATGCACACGCATAGTAATCACTAAGCAACCAGAGACCGTCAACAGTTTGACTTATGAATATATAGCAACCTCTCTATAACCAGCAGTTTGATTAAGACCATATAAAAGGTGATGGACGTCACAACTGACTTATAAAACAATTATAGTCAAGTCATTTTCTACACTATAACAAACAGAAGACTTAGGAGCCATTATTTCTTGAAAAAATAATGGCAATTTTTTCAGGAAATAAAGGCTTCTTCAGCTTCTATTCCCTATGTACTCAAAACCTGACTAATTGCTTAATAAAATTATTTTTATTTATATTGTAAATATCTTGTTATAATAAACGTTGTGGCATTTAATATCATTACTTAGGAAATTGAAATTGTATTTTCATGTTTTCTTCCTTCCTTCCTCTAAAGTCCTTACGAACAGGTTAGGTAGGATTTTACTTTATGTTGATATTAATACCTCCATTGATTATATTTTAAGTTCTTTTGATTCGAGAAAACTCAATGTACAGTAAGATGGAATGAACAGTTAACTCTTTTGACATTTAAATGTTTAAAAGGGCATGCCCCTCCATACCTAACATCCAAATTTATTTTTAATCATGATATACATTCAAAATGCACACGTAGCTAAACGCATGATGATTTAATTGTACCACCTTGGAATATCTGCCAAGGTAAAAGAACTTTCTTGTATCGTGCATCAAAAAATTAGAA
The DNA here is from genome assembly GCF_011630105.1 of Anneissia japonica. NCBI lineage: Eukaryota > Metazoa > Echinodermata > Crinoidea > Comatulida > Comatulidae > Anneissia > Anneissia japonica. Next base: position 46,730 of record NW_022689208.1, on the reverse strand, counting down.
TGAACTTCTAAACGAAACGAAAACTAGCTTTAAAGAAATGACCTTAGTTTCATTCCAACATTCTATTAATTTATAAGTTTTACATTGAATCTTCTTTTGACTTTATTTTGTATTTATCTTCTTTCTATTTCATGGTTTGTTTGTAACTGTACCACTTTTGAAAAACAGTACTCAAGTACTGTAAGTGCATGCAGTCTAAAGAAAGAATAAATAAATAAATACACATACATAAAATCTATGATGAACTTTTTTCCAAATCCAGGGTAACATACACTTTTTCAGGTATATCTTGTGTCAACTATGGTTTTAGCCAAAGTTTATTAAAATGCTGTTGTCTTAATACTGTAGCATATTTCCACAAAGATGTCTATCAATTTTCAATAATTTTTTTAGTCAGAAGAAATGTGCTGTATAATTAAAAAAATAATATTAATAAAAAAAACTTGAATGTAATAAACACATGAAAATTATATATTACCCGACATATTTTCACGCTTTTTTGTTTGTAAAGCTACAGCTTTCTGAACATCAACTGATCGTGGTTCACACTTTTCGCAGAAATAGCGTTCAGGGATGTTGTTCCTGTCCAACCCCATGCATTCCACGTGTTGCCATGATAGGCACTGGTCACAGCTGATCATATAACCATCATCATGTTCAAAATTACTGCCAAAATGAAGAATGCATTCACAATTGGTAATATACGGAAGTACAAAAACTGCAATTAAAACAATGTTAACTAAATGCATTGCTAAATGGTGACATTGATAAAGCATAGAAGTACGTAACAAGAGATAGTGTGGAAAAAGTAGACAAAAACATCATTACAGAAAATGAGACAAACGTAAATTTACTCTTTATTACAAGAAGCATATTATTATGTTTTTTATTTTTCCAATGACTTAGGTGTACTGTACTTAATCCAGAGGTGACGGAACTAGGGGGTGCTGTGTTATGGAGAGTAATGTGTGACCGGAAATGGTCTGCATCAGTTGGTTGTTACCATGCGCCAGCGATGTTGCAGTATATAGTACAGCAAGATGAAACTATTATGTAGGCCAAATGAATAAAGTTCGGAGTTTCTCGGGTAGTGAAATGATTATTGTTCATTTTAAGCGCTAGCTAAATTCACAAGTGTAAGCTAAATTATGGTGATTAATTTAATTAGCGAAGATATGGAGACAATTATTGCGAAGTTCCCTCTTTCCAAGAGGGGATGCAAATGCTTTGTGAAAATGATTACACCGCGGTACTCATTTTCACAAAGAAATACACACAACTGGTTAGCTAACAATACGCCAATACATGAACACCTGGGAAGGAAGGTTCAATCACGTTGTTGCCCAGCAAACGTCTGACGTCTGTACAGTATTGGGGGAGGGGGCGCTACTGATGTACTGTGTAGCGGATGACGATGAGGCATACATAATAAGACTAGGGCTAGGCCTAGACCTAATTAGACAGTGCAATAATATGTGATAGAAAGTACACTTTCGAAAGAAATGAATTTAAATTAAATTAAAAAAAACAAAAACAAATAACTAAGAATAATTCAGTACCTTGTACGTATTATACAATGCTAACAATGCGGCTCTTGTATCCCTAGCTAGGACAAGGCATCCATGTCCAAAGCAGTGGTGTTTGTTTATCTATGAAAAAAGCACGCCGGGATAGTTTGCCTTACGAGGAAAAGGTGACGTAATCTAGCTTATGACGTATGCATGCTAAATATATTGTGAATGTGACGTCATCAAAAAATGAATATTTTCTATTATAACCAAAATATTAACAACTACAAGGTTTCTGGGCGTAAATTCCCTTAATACGAATTAAGGGTTGCACAATCTCCTTGCCATACAAATTACAGCTCCCACTGACGTCTCAGTTGAGAAATACGGGTAGCTGAAGTTTTTCTCGCATATCTGACCACGAAACCATATCCAAATTTCACGTTCCTCTTTTGACCCTGATTTGTGCTTCCCACTCACCGCTAAGGACGGCATTCCGGGAACTCTGCGTCAAGTGTGACAATTGCAATTATTGGATCATCTATCACTGCATCCCACCAACACAAGTCATATCAAATTCTATACGGTACATAAAGATATAGGCCTCCGAGGCTAGCCACTTCATTTTTTTTAATAGTTTTTGATCAGCCTTGCCTCCAGTCCAAATGTATTTAGTACGTTTAACACACACAAGCTGCTTCAAAATATGTTCTCTGCAACTTGGAGTGTAGACTTGCCACAAGTATCCAATTTATTGATTTTTCGTAGTATTAATAATAATAATAGTGTAGTTTTATTTAACCATCTAATGTAAGATGCTCAGGGCGCTTGAAATGTGGACTAGGAACTCGACCAATGACTTTCTTCGCCCCTAAGGGTCCCTTCGTGTCTGTGCTATCCGGTAACCCGGTACCAGCAACTCTCGTCATCCACCACAGGTGCTGTCTGTTCCAGTACACCGGGGTAACCCCCTACTCGTCTCGAAGGATATACTGGGTTCTTTATAGTGCACACGAGCCATTGTATACGTTAAAAGAGTGAGTCAAATCGATTGCAGACCGCTGGCCGTGACAAGCATGACGTAAATTTTAGGATGCCGTATTTGGCAATAGGGTGAATGTTATGACGGAAGGTCAACCAATCAAACGGTTCTCGTTTTGGTGTCACGAATGTAGAGAGGAGTCAGGAAGTTGGGACATGGCTATGTGCAGGTGTGCGGAATATTGTGGTATTGTTAATGGAGGAAAAGAAAACACCAACCGAAATGGCAAAAAAAAGCTGTATTCCAGAGAATTTTTTGTGTTGCGCACAAGATTGAGCATGTGGACAAGCTGCAGTCTAGAAAGTAGTTGTTTTGCGAACCATCTTAGGTTCACGCGAGGCTCCACCAGTAGGCCTAGGCCGATGGAAAAGCTGTCATGCTGTCGCAACTGCGACACAAATTGAAGACAATGGATACCTGGATAAGCTACGGGAGTGGTCGCGGGTACGTTTACATATTTTTAAAAACAAGTGAATGTCACCAAAAAGAGAAGCAGCCCGCCTGTATTCCCAAGAGGAAAGAGAAATTTGATTAGCGCAGTAGGCGAAACATGAACTAACCCCATACTGCTGGTGTAGTGTGGACAGGACGAGCCGGGCCTATGACTCGTCTCTAGATAAAATGATGATGGTACCAACGAGGCCGGTAGTAATGTAAAGGTGCATAAGTCTTTAAATTACTTATTAGAATTCTGTGTCTATCTTTCATTATTGTTAAAATAATATAGTGAAACACAGTAAGATAAAATGTAAACCATAAAACTACTTTTTTTAGGAGGGCTATAGTTTGTTTAAAGCACATGAATTTAGAAAAATACAAGATATCATTTTTTTTTAGTAATTTTAAAAATACACCTTAATTTAAAAATCAAATAAACAGCCCCATCCCTCCCCCCTTCGGTCTGGCTCTGTTTTGAGTGATTGTGAATGTTGTTGTTAATGTAACTGCTTGATAAGTAATAGGGTAATTCCGTGTCAAATCAACCAGAGGTCCCAGATCGACCGTCTCCGATTTTTATGAAACTTCTTAAAAATGATCCACTATGTGAAAAATCAACATACACAAAAGATTAGCCCTACTGGATATGTAGTTTCCGAGATATTGGCGCCCCAAAAAAGGGGCGTGGCTTTTCAAGATGCGCAAATGCAATTTCCTCCAACTTTGGAAGCTTATAACTCGGGATTGGTAATAGCTATCAAGGTCAAACTTGCTATTCTAACTTATATTCCCCCATATGGCATCAGATTAACTGTTATCCCTTCTCTTTTGAAGTTATCTGCACTCAAAATAGCCACTTTGTTTAACGACGCAATTTTTTTGTGATTTTCAATGTCACCCTGTGTCCATATGAGTGAGTATATACATCTTAAATTACAGATATATTATCTATGGGTAGTTGTCTCTAGCCACAAGCAAGCACAGGTGGATCAAATGAATTAAAATGGAATGGCGTCCATTCAAAGTTGGGACCAGTCCTAAAAAAGTGAAAAAAGCCTATGTTTCCCATTAACGGTTCGTCAGGTGGACAGTTAAAATCTTTTCTTAAATTTACACCAGTTAACCAGATATATTAGATCTACTTATACACCAAATTTCAGCTTTGGTACTCAGCTCCTTCATGGTTAGATACTATGTTGAAAACTACACATATTGTAACATAATCGGAAATATTTTTTAAGAGTTGGGTAATTCCATGATATGGGATCATAGATTTTTAAAATTTTTTATACTGACAGTTATTCATGTGAATTGAAAAACCTGAAATTTTTAGACTCCAATTCCTGTTTGTTTTCCCGTAGCGGTAGTTTGATGTAAAAGGGGGCGTGGCACAAATTAGTGCACTGTGAAATTAACTTTCGTATACTAATATCTTTGGAAGTATAGCGCCTATAAGCTTCAGATTTTGTGGTGTAGGACATCTTTTGCTACTGATTCCAAATCTGCAATCAGAAAAGTTGTAGCATGTACCATTGTGGAATAGCAATGGTCTAAAAATGGGACAAAAACCTGCCTGGACAAACTTTTTGCATTTTTGGAGGGCTGTATCTGGGCCAAATTTTAAGTTTAGTTAAGTTTATTACTGTGTATATAAGAAGTAATACTGGTGGGTTAGGATTCCTAAAAATTTGGAGATTAAAAAAGATTTACTTTTTGAGTTACGGCTACCTGAACAATGGTCCAGACACATATTTTAACATAATCGGAAATAACGAAAGTTGCTAAAACTTGGGTTATTCTATGCCATGGGTCTTAGATTTTTTGCACACTGACAGATATTCATGTGAATTGAAAAATCTGGAATTTTGAGACTCCAATTCCTGTTAATTTTCCCGTAGCAGCAGCACAAAATAGTCCGCTGCAAACTTAACTTGGATTTTTCATATCCCTATATCTTCGGAAGTTCAACACCTATAACCTACAGATTTTGTGGTGTAGAACAACTTTTACTGCTGATTCCAAATCTGCAATCAGAAAAGTTGTAGCATGTACCAATTTAGAAAAGCAATGGTCTAAAAATGGACAAAAACCTGTCTCATACAGTTTTATCATACAGTACTGTTGCAGAAATTGTTGATAATTTTGTGATTAAAATTGATATTGTTGTTTAGGTCTATTTATTTAATTGTTTTGCAGGAATGGATATTCTGTAGTCCAGCTGGATGATCCCCACTGACGTCCGTCAATTAACAGAGGATATTTCCTCAGCCCTTTTGCTTGATTCGATGTTGAGTTATGAAACTTGAGACACTTAGCATCTGATGGAGAAGCACAAACTCCCGTAGACTAAACCCAGTGCATTTCGATATTAATTTACCGAAATATACTTACGATAACGAACAGTTAAATACAGTATGATCCTTCCTGTATTCTTTCGCATTGACCCTTAAAATGACTGGTAATTAATATAGTAAATTGTTTGTTAATTAGTAAAAACTATTTTTTTTCCTGAAGCAGTTAATAATATAGAGGTAAAACACTGAAAGATCAACAAATAAAGTTTGAAATGTGAAATCATTGTGGTTTGGATCATTTTTTTGAGTTTCGTACCATGACAGTTACAATGTATTTTAATCCAAATACATGCAACTAAATCGTTACCTGCAATGTGCCTCTTTATTTTTGCAAATTAAACAGAATTATTAATTTATTAAAAAATAAATCTGATAGCTATGGAGATCAGAAAAATTACAAGAATTGCACATTTTCTCCCTTTTGTCTATTTGTTTTATTTATGGCCCAACAGAATGCTTTAAATTTTGTTTGTAAATTTGGAGTTGCATATTACCCACTGTAACTTAGAAATATTACAAGAAAAAAATTGATACTAAAGGGTGAAATGTGTCGTGAAGTTGGTTACTTTCTATGTGGCACACTTCTGTTGTGAAGGTGCGTCTAAATATTACCTCCATGGTTGGACGAATTGTGATTAGGGGCCTAGCCCTCTCCGCGGTGCACAAGCCGAGCTGACCTGAATCATCATTAGCTGGGCCGAGGTGAAGCATAATTAGCATGTTTAATTTATGCCGCGGTAATTAGCCAATCAGAAATCAAAGTTTTTAAATACGTCATACACCACGAAATCCACTGCACTCGAAATCCTCACTGTTTTCCCAGTCCCTAATCCAAGAAAAAGTATACTATCGAACGCCATGCAAATAAGTAATATGGAACGCCATTGGTGCCAAAATCGATTTTATTCTTAAGCATTTTAACTGATTAAGACAAAGTTTAGGGACTGGAACCCAGTCTACTTGGAGTAGAGTTGAGTAGCTTAGCGGTTACAATGCTTGGCTTCTAATTTTAAGGTCCTGAGTTCAATTCCTGTCACAGCATGACTTTTTCTCAAGACTCCACTCCCTAAGGGTCCTTCACAATTATCAACATTTTCAAAAGTGTACAAAACGTACGTTTGAGGGGAGGGGGGTAAACCCTGGTGTACGCTTTTTAAAAAGTAATAAAATGTCGCTCAAAAATCGTCACAACCACGAAAAACTGCTGAAATACACAATATAGACGATTGTCTAAAATATCCTATAAAGTTTTATGAACTCCAGTTCCGTGCAGTAACGAGAATATGCATTGATCTGGGTGTATAAAGCCTTGTTTTACGTTACGATGTATTCGCGATTGAAAAAAATTCTCTGAACTCTCGAGACTGAATGTGTGTTGATATTAGTTGCTTGGCCATCCATATGTTAGTGAGACTGCTAAATCATGACACCGCAATCGTTTTTGAAAAAGCGAAATTAAGAATGGAAAAAGTAGAGAGGAAGAAGTCGCCGATGACAATGCCTAATTGTTTCTCTAAGGTTGGTTTAATTTGTTGAATATACACTAAGCTGGGCCTAGCCTAGTAGTAATACAGTCTACAGAGTAACCTACATAGGCTAGGCCTATTCATTGAATAGCTCCACTGTTTCGTTTTCGGCCAAAACGACCAGGGTTACGAGGCCGCAAGTCCGCTGCAAACGACCCAGGCTAGGCCTAGCCTAGTTTGTCTTATAAAAAGAAAATGCTGGGGCCCTGTCAGCTATGTAGCCTGGCCCAAAATGCTATTCTATAAGTTAGCCTACTTTACTAATACTAGCGACGTACTACTTACTAGGCCTAGGCCTACTACTGCTGGCTAGGCCTAAACTACTACTAGTCTCCTAGGTCTAGGCTTAATTAGGGTTAGGCCTACTAGGCCAACTGCTCCTAGTTAATAGCTATGCCTAGAAATAGAGGCTAGGCCTACACATATTCAATTAAAATGCTCTCATTGAAGGTTTTCCAGAAATTTAACTTCTTTTTTTTTTGTTAAATGTTATCTTCTTTATGATTCCTTGTTTTACAATACTTCCATTGTTTTAAATTCCACCCATTCACTTGACAGGCCTAGCTTTGTGTGTGCATTTTTCCCCTGATTTTAATACAGTAATACTGACATTATTTTAATATTACTAAACTGAAATTACAGTACCTTATTTATTCAAATAAATGTCTTGTTTATTGGAATAAATACTGTTATTCAATAGGGTCATGAAAAAGTGCACTCTTTGTACACTTGTGAAAATGTTGATAATTGTGAAGGACCCCTAAGCCTATGTATGTGAAGAAAATACAAAATAAATTTGTGTAAAAGGACAGGAATTAAACTTTGCAATGAGCTACAGTACAGTACTAGCCCAGTTGAAAGTGAGCTACTGTACATTCCTTCATTGTTAATTCTTCACTAACATATGACAAATTTCAAATATGGAAAGAATTGCTGCTGGAGCTCCCCTTTCAACAATCAACCATACTACAGTACTGTGTGAGAACCAGACGTACCAGACATATATTTCCACAATGAATCACACAAAACAGTGTTCTCCCCAGGGCAATAAGCTGTAACGCTGTTACAGCTTCATTCAGAAAACAAGTTTACCGTTACAGCTTCATTCAGAAAATAAGATACCGTTACAGCTTAAATTTACTGATACACCTTGTAGTTTGACTGGTAAATGTTCAGTTTATCAATTGTTTCTACACAAGCTGTACATATACAATTTCAAAATACAAGGGAAATGTACTCTATCTTTCCGTAAATTTGACATTAACCGAGGATAAACTGTAAGCCAGTAGCCAAAGAAACCACAAGTCTGTGCTCTTGCAACTCGTTTATTTAACATAAACAATGATGATACTACATGTTTCGCTGTGCTGTGCTTAGCCTACCTACTTACTTGTCTGACTAATTCCTACTTTCAAATGCATTGTGCCTACATCACTCTTTCTATTTAACCTTTTAAAACACAGTTTATTAGTTGTGTTCCATGTATACTCATGATGACATAGGTTTTTATGTGATCTATTTCTAAATAAACATCAACAACTTCGGACATTCTCAAGTCTAGGCAGTGGAATTTGGCCCTCATCCAAAAAAGCAACAACAATCACCCACCAGTGGCACTAGGTGAAAGGTCGACCATGTGGCTTTCTCTCGTGCGTAAATTTTTTCTTAAACTTGCTTTCTAATTTATCTAAATTATTATGTCTACACAGTAATAGAAAAATTTCTAAACAATAAAATGTTTATTAATTGTTGTTTTATTTCTTTAATGAATTATTATTAACATATTAGTAGTACATGCAAATTTGCTATGTCAAAAAGGCTTACCACACACTGCCACATATGTTTGGCTGTGGTATCTTCTCAGTCTATTGTCATGATAACTAAATGACAAGCTCCTGATAAGGTATCTCTTTGGTGGTTTGAGCAGAGTTTGAGATCGTTTCAAGAGATACCTAGGCCTAGTTTTTTTGGTGCAGTAGCCTATAACTTAAGTACAGAAAATAAACTATAGCAAGATAAAAACATACACAACTGAATGGAAAATTTCATTTAGGCCAATAATTAATTCAACTGAAAAATTTAATTTCCAAAAATCAAAACATTTATTAAAAAAAATATATATAAGTCACAGTCTCAAGTGCATATACTTTGCTATGTAAATAACATTTTATTATTAACTATTATTACAATTTTAAAAATAAAATCCCTTAAAAGTAATAAAGTAATATTCTGGCTGGGGAAGAACTATACATTTCAATTAGTCTATCACCTTATCTAGGGTAGAAAAGTGATGAGGGAGGGGAGGCTGACTTTTTTTTAAATTTAATTTTGCTAAAGCCAGATATAACCCTTGGTTTGTTTGCTGGTGCATTGACATTCATGTAAAACATGATTGAGGTAGTACAAACAACATACTAACTATTTAATTTAAAAAAATGAAAAAAATATATTTAAAAAAATCAATATACCATAAAATACAATTTTTTTTTTATTGGGCCTAATAATTAATTTTATGACCTCAAAGCAGGATTAATACAACTGCTACAACCGTGGAATATTATGCGCCGAACGAGGTGTCGCCGCGCGTTTTCCCATTACACCTTAAAAAAATCCTGGGGAGAACACTGAAACATATGACATCAAATATTTTTAAAATGCTATAAAACATGGCTATTACATTTATGTGGGGAGGCCTTGGTCATTAGATTAGCAGGTTTAATCACTTGGTTTTTTAGGCAAGGCACTGCATCTCTGTTTACCCGGTAGAATAAATGGGTAACTAGTAGGATGTGAATAACTTCATATAAAATTGGTGCTGAGTTAGCTGCACAACTAAATATATTCACTAGGAAACAGACAGTTTTGAACTTATTATTAGTCTCTTTTGTGGAAGCGGTTGGCGCATCGGTTGTAGCTTGGACTCCCAACCTCGAGGTCGGGGGTTCGAAACTCTCGCTGTGCAGATCGCTTGTGTCCTTGGGCAAGGCACTTTATCTACGATTGCCTCTTTCCACCCAGGAGTACAAGTGGGTACCTGGTAGGTTCTAACACAACTGCGCTGATTACTAGCTGCAATATTATGGAATGATAATATAATTTAATTTAATAATTTAATTTGGTGTTAAGTATGTGTTCCATATGTGTTTGATCCAATGACAGGGGGAGTAATGTGAAGCGCTTAGAAGCTTTGTGCATGAAGCGCTATATAAGAGCGACATATTATTACTTTAGCATGTGATAATTTGATTTCAAATTTTTTTCTCTGTGATATATGATATAAATATTTAAATTTATACCTACCAAATGCAACGGGTGACTCCATCATCAGCACTATTTGTTGCATTACTCAGTGTGCTCACATTGGAACTATCAAGAAATCCATTGAGTTTCTTTGAAGGTGAAACAGGCTGCAGCTTGGGTGGGGGTGAAGCAGGAGGAGTTGGTGGTGGTGGTGCTCCATAATTATGATCCTGGGGGTAACACAAGTCTCAACAAATTTAATGCAGCAGTACAAGGGCATCAATTACTTAACACATTCGTTCCCAGTATCCCATGGTATCTAGTCATCACCTGATACTATTATTAATCTTCTGAAATAAGCTACACGTTTTAAGGATTAATTTTAATATACAGCAAAACAATATATGTGGAAATATTAAATTTTATTTTGATTTTATTATATTCACCATACTGATATGGGTACAATTGCAACTCATTAATTATCAATACTTTTAGAAAAAACTTGTTATTTGAGGTAAAAATAATTAATAAATGTCATTCCAGGAGGGATATGTCAAGTTTATAATCTATTGTAGTGTAAAAGAAATTTGCACGAAGTTTAAAAGAGGTCGGCTAATACAGTACCAGCGGGCAGTATGGTAACTAAGTTCATTTTTCAATAAATAAATGCTCCTAGTCGACAAAATGTGGAGATACATTTAAGTTGTCCTTAGACGGTAATTGTAATAGAGACCAAAAATATGGGGCATTATTATGTAACTGGTGCTATTCTTAAAGCCAGTGGTTTAACAAAAACTCCTGGTTTCCGTGCCTAAGACTTTTTTAGGTCCTATTACCCTGGGGGCTAGGTCCGAGTAGAGCCCAATGGTGAACTACGGAAAACCCCTACTGTACTTGGCGTTTTTTGACGTTTAAAGAGCGTTTTTTTTTTTTAATGTTTTTAAAGGCTCAGTTAATTTGAAACAGAATGAAATTGAGAATGAACATCTTAGAATCCCTTATTAAGGTCATAACTGTTGCAACTTGCAACTGCTTAAAACAGATTGGCCTAAATAATTTGGATTTAGTCTTAATGGAGTTTTTCAAAAACAAAGCAGGTAGTTGAACACGAAGCTCCGACTACAGTTCAAAATTCCAGTTCACTGCATGCATCAAGTGTCACTGTATGTGTGTCTCGGTTGGCATTTTCATTGCAACTTCTGTATATGTGAGGCATGTTGTTGCAAAATGGCTAAGTTGTAGCAAAAATTGAAATTCAAGTTATTGGTATTTTCAGATACCAGAGTATGTGATCTTTAAAATGAGGGGTCATCCAATGAAATTGGACATTTAAAGCATAAGTTATTGGAATGTGAAAGTACAGCACTCTTAGAGTCAAGATAAACATGATTTTGAGTAATTGCCTTCCAAAGTTATTTGTGCATACATTGTTTAATAGAATTAACTATCTAAATAATGTTAAATAAACGATTTGTTTACCACTTCCAGAACTAATACTTTGGGACATGGTTAATAAGACATTAAACTGTTGATCTATAGTGAAAAACAAATTTGGATTTTTTTGGCAATTTTTTGAGCTCCCATATTTTATAGCTCATTTCCTCAATACTGGCCTGTGCGACAACTTAACCATTTCGCCACGACATGCCTCATATGTTCTTTTTGATTGATTACCAGGGTAAGCCACACAAAAAATTGGAATAAAATTCAGTACAAATTCTTCCACTTATACACGAGGATTTACATTAAAAGTTTTAAAACACTTCTTGACTTACCTGGTAAGGTAAGCCAATATAATGGGAGTGATGTAGATTGGCAGGTGTGTGGTTAGATGGCTGGCTCTGGGTTTTTGCATCTCCAGTGGCAACCGGGTCTTCAACAGCTTCAGGACTGGAGAGAAAACCAATACTGTAATTACTAGAATCTTTAAACAGAGCTTTATTCATTAGAAATTAAAGATTGTGAAAAGAAATTCTACTAGACATAATTATAATTCTAGATTTTTTAAGAATACATTAAAGAAAAAAAAAACTTTAGAAGGGGCAGTGTTCTCCAAATTAAACATTTTTCACTGGTAATTTGTTCATATAAAGCCTGCCATTTTCATGTGGGTCATGTACAGTCATAGCCATGGCCTATACTGTAATTTTAACAAAAAAGTCTAATCATTACAGTACAAAGCTCTAGATTTTATTTTACATGTATGTCTGGGTTATTCTTTGAAGTCTGGTCATGGGTATTTTTTGGCGCATGTGTCACAAATGGCAAAATCGGCCTACAGTATTTCAACAGCCATTTTAAAACATCACCTCAAAAAAGTTAATGTACTCATATTTTACTATAATACAGTTAATTTGAGAAAGTATAATATATAAAAGCCGATATTGAGCTAATAATATTATCTAAACTACTTTGAGAATTAACTAAAATTTATATTAATAATTGAAAATGAAAATTTAACTCTCACGCACCATACTGTACAGATAAAGGTCTAAATCTAATAATAAAATTTATACTTACTCTGATCCTGCAGCCATAGTTGCATAGGGGGCGCTGTCTGCAGCTGTTGCTAGTAGGTTTAGTGTTATACTCATCACGCATTTGTTGACCATTGTTGAACTGGCGCTGGGGTAAGGTTGCTAAACTTTACCCCTGGATCAAAGGACATGGCTACCTTTGCAGGTGAGTAGTTAGCTGAAGAGAAAGAATAACAAATCAGGCCTTAACATTAACAAAAAAATAAATTTAAAAAATAATACCTATGCAAATCTTGACATTGAAGACAGATTGGATGAATGGTCAGAGATTTTTTTCTAAATAACAAAAATACCAGTGGTATTGCATGGCAAAAAAATAGGCTCCCATCGGGAGCGTGTTTTTGTTTTTTTAATTTTATCTTATGTTCTTCAATATGCAGATGTGTGTATATTGTAGTGTATCTAGATTTTTCATAAAAATTTTCTTTCCTAACAATATTCTGTATAGGCCTACTACTATATTGCACTAAACACGAAGACTACTACCATGTTCTAGTGGGCGTCCTTCAAATGACAGTAAAAAGCGTTCGTGGCGAACGTGTGCTGCGTCTCTATAATGCGTGTTCGAGTTTCGAACGCCATTCGATTGTCAATAGAGCGCCCCCTACCTTGTGGTAGTAGTACCCATCATGCCTAAACAGGATTTACCCTTTTCCGCTATCTTTCATTGCTACATCATGACATAGTGTCTACACCCCTGTTGGGGGCAGTAGACACAAACGTGACCATAACACTTGTTCAAGAAGATGACAATACACCATTAAAAACATTCTACAGTAATATTATTATCATACCAACCTATTAAAGATACACTTCAGTAAGGATGGTTAATTCTAGGGGAAAATCGGCAAACTTCTTATTAACAATGATAAAATAAATAATGATTAATTTGGAATTGTTAAAAGCGCATAGAGTTTTAGATATGCGTTGCTAGTTTCACGTAGAGTATTTCACTGTGTGTTTGCTAATTCTGCACTACCAGATGTGTATAAGAGACAGAAATCTTTTCTTTTTTTAATTAATAAAATACAATGGTCATACAGTAGGTCTACTAATTTTAACATAGCATACTGTACATCTGTCTAAAGCTATTGTAAATATTTTGAAAAAAAATTATGTTTTAATTTTCCTTAATTATTATACTGTAATGTTAACAACATCAAGATGAAATTCTGAATTTCATGTTTCTGTAGTACAATACGACAAAAAAGATACTGATATCTACTACAAACAGAGTGGATCTTTGACAAGCAGAGAGTGAAAATTAAATGTCAAAGAAAGATTTTAACACTTTTTTTGGACCATTTTATACTGAAACCTTTGAAAAAATGTCTGTTTCGCTATGCGCGATACTCAATCAATTCAGACAACGAACTCGAATTGCCTTTAGTCTACACTTTTAATTCTGAAAGAAACCTCGGCTCGGTATAATCAGTAGATTCGAAAATCTACAAAACAACAACAATTATATTATTTAGATTTTTTCCAGTATAACTATTACATGTCATGTGTAACCAAATAATCAATACCACATACTGTATTAATCTCAGCATAAAATCCTAACTGCAATGGTAAAACTCGTGTGCTTATATCGTACATAACAAAGCCCTAACTATCTACATAAAGTAACTCCGCCCACCCCTCATTATAATGAGGGCGCTACATAGCGATTAGCTCCTAATGCACATGTGCACAACGGCCGTGTACCACTATCATTTGTTTCTGAAATCTAGGCTATCTACAGAGTATTTACTTATTTATTAATCAATAATCACTAACAAGCTAAAGTTAACAGTAATCATTCATTTATAATCATAACACTGGAAAGCAATCAACTGCTTGGTAATCAGATCTTATTGCATAGCAACGTAGAACTATGACAGTTCGTTCGAGCCAAACAACCCGCTAAAATTAACTGACGCTCAACACGGCGCCTAGTGCTGTCAAACTTTTTCCTTCCAAAACTCTAGTGATTCATGAAAACATTCATTTCTAACTAGCTCACTTTGTTCTATAATCTTTACTCAACCAAACAATAATATGGTTATTATGTACTTACACTTTAGTGTCTCTTAAATGAACTGAATTGCGAAAGCGAAATACAAACACATCATGGCTCCTGCACGATGTATATAGTAAACAAATTGTTTCCTAACAAGAGGTGGCGTCCTTCAATTTCGGCATACCGAAACAATGTCTTCCATGCCAGTACTAATACGATATTAATAGGTGCATAATTCAACTACTGTATTGTAACTACCCATTTGCCACATATCTTTCCTAAAATAATTTTGTGGTTCAGAGTTCAAGGTGTTGTTATTTGTTGTAGGATTTACAACATGTATGCCATACAATGTGATAGAAATTAAAACATGGGGTCATTAAAACAATATACTGTACTATACTCATTATTTTTTTATTAAATTTATTTTGATTACCGAGTACTTTATGGCCAAATAAAATTAATTGCTAGTTTCACGTAGAGTATTTCACTGTGTGTTTGCTAATTCTGCACTACCCTAGATATGGTACACTAGCTATTGTAGCATCTTGTGACTATCAACCAATAGTCTAGAAGTAAAATTTCCCTTGTAGAATGCCGATATACTGCACCAAAATTTTTTTAAATTAAGTATGTACTTTTTTACAGTTTAAATACAAATGGATTTACAATAGGCTACTTTAATAAGGTGGCCAATCAAAAACACTGGCAGGCAACATTTGGCCTTGCCTATGGAAGTTTATTGTACAGGTATACAGAAAAGGATACAAAGGGAATTGTTGAGCTAGAGTTGGTTGCCTATTCACATGTAGATACATAACGGCTACTTTTCTGCTTGGACAAGCAGCAAGACTATGCATTTTCAATACCTAGATTCTTGACTATTGTACAAACTACAATTCATTCAATACCACTGTACTAGCAAAATCAGTTATGTATGAATACTAATTCACTTGAAAAATGTCTGAGTTGTCATATACAAAGAAATTTATCTAAAAAAAAATCATTCCTCAAAAAACAACTTTGCAAACAAACTTAAGAAAGACTACTTCTGGGAAGCAGCAAATATTCACCAACTTTAAATATTTTGTTATATCATTTAATTCAACGTTCTCTACTAAAAAATATGATCAATGAAATGAGTCATCATACTATAAAGCATGTCTGCTGCATTATGGGAAGGAAAATAATCATGACCTCCAAATGGCATTTGAATATGGTCATCATCATAATATGATAACCCCGGTCCCCACCATATAAAATAATCTACATTAGGCCTATATTAGAAAAAACGAAAAAAGACAGAAAAAGAAAAAACAAAGCAGCGTATAGACACAAATTATAAATAGTTCACCCTGACTGCAGTACGATCATTCAGGAAAATGCATTCAACCAAAGAAAAAAGTATCCCTAAAATAATAGAAACTTTTGGAGTTACCATATTCAGTGGTGGCACCAATGAGGGAAAAGGGAGTGAGGGGAAAAGCCTCTCCCCTTGAATATTCTATTCAACCACCATGATAAAAATTGGTTAGTGGTAGGTAAAGAGAAAATAATCTCTACAGTATCCTTGGAAGGCCAACTGCCCACCATTAGTGTATACAAAATGAGCATCACTTTAATAATACAGGTATTAACCATCCATTATTAATTATATGATTTTTGACATTGATATTTTTGTTGTTTCAATTTAATTTAATTTTAGATTTATCACATAAATCCAAGGCTTCCAATTCTCCTTGAGTCACAACAGTCTCATGAAATTTGGCATGGGTCTCCCATCGTCCCATGAGGAAACAAAAATCTCCAGGAAACTGTGTGGAATGTTCCATTTTGTAGCAGGGGCATTCCACAGCAACACAACATGAATATTTTCATATTCAATTTTGTACAGTACATTAAATTTGGCCAATTCATAAAGTAAAATTATATTTTTTTATTTTCACGGATACCTCAGAATTTAATTAGTATTTAATACTAGAAATGTAAATTTTACGTCATGGACATTACATTAATAATTCTATCATATTTTTAACAAAATTAATTTTTCAAAACCTCTTAGTGGAATACAGTATAGTTATACAAATTACCCTTTACTATTTATCATGTTTATAAAAGATTTCGTTTTGTATAAATATTTAACATAAAAATAACGCTAAAAAGAAAAGATTGACGTTTCAACTCCTTCATGGTGTCATTTTCAAGATCAAATGATGAAGTAAAAAAATATACAGCAACTATAATCAATAGAAAAAAGCTAATCTACAATGTCAAAGTTCATAAAAGTTTACTGTTATGAACTTTGACATTGTAGATTAGCTTTTTTCTATTGATTATAGTTGCTGTATATTTTTTACTTCATCATTTGATCTTGAAAATGACACCATGAAGGAGTCGAAACGTCGATCTTTTCTTTTTAGCGTTATTTTTATGTTAAATATAAAAGATTTCTTTAAATTTTAATTTCATAATTGTTGTCTCAAACAGTAAATGTAAGTCTGTGACATTTTGAGTGACATTTAAAAAAATTTATTACAGATGTAGTGCAATTACTGTATATAATTAAAATTTCATATTCTCTTTTACAATAAATCAATAATCAAATAACATTTTTTCACAAAAATAATTAATTTTTAATAATTTTCATATTATATTTGTGTCACGAACACTACATTTTGTTACGGACATTACACTTTACAGTAGATACATGTTAGTTAGAAAAAACTTGTGCTTCTGTGAAAGAAGAAAAATAGCAGGGTTTTGAAGTATCTTAAAGATGGATAAATATTCATTAAAACAACATGCAATATGATCAGTGTAAAAGTATAGGAAAAGGAAACGTAATTTATTTATTTATTTATTTTATTTATTCAGGTATAAAAAGACTCAAAATACAATTCAAGATTGAAATGAAGAGCTTACATAAAATCAATGAAGAAAAATACAGAAAAATAAAACCAGCAATAAACATTTGAGAAAAAAATTAAAATTACAAAAAAATTTAATTATTTATTATTTACAATATTAAAATATCAATCAGCATAAATTGATTAATTCAATCAATTAATTAGAATTTTAAGTTATTAATATATACAAATTTCATTAAAAACAGTTAACAGTCATAGCCCTATTCGAACAATTACATTACACATTAAAAAAATCAATAAACAAAATAAAACCAGTTCAATTCAGGAAGTACATTGCCAATTATCCAAATTAATCTTTATTTAACAGTCCAATAACACTTGGAATAGTTGACTTGGCAAATCTTTTTGTTCGACAGCGTCGTACAAAATACCGATTAACCTTTCGAAGTGATCTTACTGGTTCTTCTCTTACTGGGATCCATTCCTTAAAGCGTTCTGATAATAGGAGATTCTTTCCAAAATTTAGGAGATTAATACTTCGTCTCTGATGCAACGTACTTAAATTCAGTACATCAAGAGAATTCGCATAACTATCATAATTCCGATATCCAATTATAATTTTAACTGCACGTTTTTGAACAAATTCGAGCTCATCACTCTGTTTTTTTGTAATTGAAGAATGCCAAAGAGAACTGGCATATTCTAAAATGGGACGAATATACATATTAAAGGTAAAAATAAGATCATCAGTTGAGGCTCCATATCGCTTCAAAATATGCAACATATAAAGCCTACGTGATGCCTTGGACACAACTTCCTTAATTTGTATGTCCCACTTGAGGTCACTTTGAAGATGGACGCCAAGAAGTTTTACACTTTGCGATTCCTCAAGAATAACACCATTCATTTGAAGTGGCTCAAATTGTGGCACATTTCGCAGGAAGTGAATGCGCATCACTTGAAACTTTGAAGGATTCGGCGTTGTATCATTCTCAATACACCAGCTTGCAAGATCATTGAGATTATTTTGCATTTTACTATTCTCAGGATTCTTCACAGAAATGACTTCGCCAATCGTTAGATCATCCACGAACTTCCATCTATCCGGCACATGTTTCAGCAGATCATTAACCATGATGGTGAACAATATTGGGCCTAATTTAGTGCCCTGTGGCACACCACATGTGACTGGTTCTGGCGCTGAAACAGCCCCACCTAACCTGTTTAATGATTTTAAAAACAACCACCCACCGAATACTGTACAGAAGTGAGAATTAAATTGCAAGATGATTGTTAATGTTAAACTTTTTAATACCTTAACAGATATTTTTGTTAAAATGTGCTATTCAAAGGGAAACCTATAGAGGTTAAAGGGAAGTTGTTGATGATGGGAGAGAATTTCAGATATGAGTTTTGAATGATGAAAGAGTCAACCAGTTTTCATAAGTAGGGAGAAACAGTGGAGGCATGATATATTTTAGCCATCAGAGCATTAACGTACCAATGGTAGAGTCTTATAATTTCAGCAATGCAACAGAACATGTGCTTCTGTGGAAGGGTGGGGGGGTGTGAGCAATACAATCAACAGCTAATTAATTTTGGAAACAATGTTTTTAGCCCGGTTTGGGTTTACTGTACGAGGCTAAACTATTTTAAATAAAATTGACAAGTGCAATTACAAAATAAAATTTTATTTTATTTTCATATACTACGCAAGATGCTACTTTGAAATCTTTCGAAAATGTTTCCATTCATCAATCAAATTTTATTTTCTCCTTCGCCTAGATGCTTTTGGCAAAATCATTATGGTTATAAAACAATTTTAGTTTTAATGTCCCACATTTGTTGAATTTTTATAAAATAAATAAGCTAAAAACAAGGTATAAAATGTCTCACCGTCCCGCGCCTTAAAATCTTTAAAAAAAAAAAGATCTCTCTCAAAATAGTTTTCATCCCTCTCCAATAGACGTAAAGAAGAATTAAAATGGATAATTAGAACCAATATCACAAATAAGGGTTTAAATAAAGACTTGATCAGACTATTATTTATTCATAGTTAATTTCATTCTTGGTTCCCATATCATCATTGTTTATTCTGAATTCTATTTATTACATCGCCTTTAATCAGTATCCCTTGTTATTTAAAGTTTTAAATACTATCTATTTCTTGTCAGTTGTCCTCACACGGAAGAAGGCAGTTGTATTTGAAATATTTATCCACTGGTAATTGAGTGAGCAAAAAATTACACTATAGTTAATCTCCTCACTTGACTTTTGTTTGCCATTTAGGCATACTTCATTTTCCATCCCACACTCAAAATCTTTGTCCCCCATCAGTTCCCCCATGCCAAATATTTTAGATACGCAAGGGCATATATGGAAACATGTTATCGTAGTCTGGAGTTTTTCAATATAATTATAATTCCTTGTGAAAGTCAGCCATGAAAAGGAAAAAAGTGCTTCAACAGTCAGATGGCCCCCCCCCCCTCCCCACCCTAAGTTTTTTACAATTATATTAAAAAATGGAGAAAAAAGAAAATTACAATATATTCAAATTTGAGTCTGAGAGTGCCATTTCCACCCAGTAGTGGATTCAGAAGGGGACAGAGGGGCGGTGCCCCCCCACCACCTTACTGTAAGTTTTTTTTACAATTAGGCCTATATTAAAAAATGGAGAAAAAAAAGAAAATTACAGTATTCAAATTTAAGTCTTATACCCCTGTCAGACAGACCTGCAAAACGGTAATACCGTATTTCTCGAACGCCGGCATTCTATGTGAAAGGGTAAATACGCCTAAACGCCAGCTTCAGTTAGACCTCCTCAGGACCTAGTCTTAATACCGCATTAATACTTTAGCAAGTTTTGCCCAACTCGATGTGGAAGGGTACATGGTTCATTGCCGTCTTACGCACTGAGGCATAACAAATCAGACGGTCACACAGCAGCCATCAACCGCTGCTGCAGCTAACAAAGCCTACAAAACGCTAGCTGACGGTTCTTTAGACGCGAAAATCGCCTGCACCTAGCTGCTTGAAATTCAAGCCGGCCTCGCCTTAAACGGTTCCTAAATTCTTTCTCCACTTGAATGAAACACATTAGAAACCTTTTGTTTCTCAAATTTATATGTATTTCAAACATAAAAAACATTTGCAAAGCAGCAGATTTATGAATTCTTCTCCGGCCATATTGGATTAATGGAGTAAACAAAAAATTGCGCCCTCTTTGTTAACAAGCACAAGCTCCACAGACATCAAATACTCCATTCCGCGAGAACCCTTTCAGACAGGATATGGTATTATTACCAGATTTTAACTAGCTGTGTGAAAGGGTCTGCACCGGCGTGATTAGGGTATTATTGCGGTATTTTCTGTCTGAAAGGGGCTTTAGAGTGCTATTTCCAACCACCTAGAGGTGCAAAATCATAACTTTTCTAACCTCATCCTCAACCATGGTGGGGCTAAGGTGGGTGGACCCTCCACCTGTGAAACTTCCTCCCTGGGCCCCCTCTAGTTCGAATTCCTAGATCCGCCACTGCCACCTTTCCCCATGCTACTACAAACCATTAGTTTTCCCAACAAGACCTACAGTATCATACTGTACTGTAGTTGATGCTGACAATCCAAGGCTAATAATACAGAGGCCTATGTGGGGCTTACATTGAAGAAAGTATTGAAAGTACACAAGTTTGTTGGCCTGCAGCTGGTCTCAACAGATTGGAAATGACTATCAGCTTAAAAAGGTTGAATACTTGGATATTAGACCTATCCCAAAAAAGCACATAAAACTCATCTGCATTTCTTTTTTGCCGTCAGCACAATAAAATCAAATTTGGGTCTTATTCATTTTTTGTGTCTACTGCCCCCAACGGGGGTCGTAGACACTATGTCATGATGTAACAATTAAAGATGGCGGAAAAGGGTAAATCCGGTTTAGGCATGATGGGTACTACTACCATGAGGTAGGGGCGCTCTATTGACAATCGATAGCGTTCGGAACTCGAACAAAATGTGTTTATAGAGACGCAGCACGTGTTCGCCACGAACGCCTTTTACCGTCATTTGAAAGACGCCCTCTAGAACATGGTAGTACTCTTCGTGATCAACGATATAATGTGGTAACTCCCAAAGTTACTCATTTTTAAAGCGTTTTTTAGTGTAATATAGTAGTAGGCCTACACAGAATATTATGAAAGAAAATTTTCATTGAAAAACCAGATACACTACAATAATACACACATCTGCATATTGAAGAACATAAGATAAAATTTAAAAAACAAAAACTCCTGTATAAGGCAGTAGACACACGCTCTCGCTAGGAGCCTATTTTTTTCATGGTTAGGACTGTCTAAATTCAGGTAAACTAGCAGTTTTTGTATTAAAATAATAAGTATATAAAAATCAGGTTTTTCTGGCTTTAAAGGATGGAAGATACCTGTACACACGGCACCCTATACAGCAATCATGTTTAAAAAAAAACATGCTAAGAAAAACCTCATCAGGACGAATGTTATAATGACATTTCTTTGGCAATTTTGCTATGTACAGTAAACCTTTGGTGGCATTACAGTAGAGTTACTGTACAGGTAGATACTGTATGGCATCTATGCACAAATCATTCCACAACAGTATAACAGTTGTTTTGATAAAGATTATGTAAATTTGGATTTTAAAGGGGAGTATGATTTGTTGATGATATTGGTAAGGTCCAGTGTCCGTAAGTTACTGTGTGCATTACAAGGCCAAGTAGTAACATATCTCAGAGACTGTCAACCTTGGAGAATTTTAAAATAGAAAGCTTTTGCCGATCTAATTTAAACCTAATTTCATGGGCTTCCTATAAATAGACAAAACTGACGACTTGAGTCATGTGACACTGACAACTAGCGGATGCATACCTGCGGCCAGTTTATGTACAGTATGCATGAGACTGTGAGTCTTCGATCGGCGAGCTGCAGTTGTACAGTAAAGGCTATGATTCGTAAGCTACCTCAATTTTTAACAAAGTACAGTAAATTATAACTTCCAAAGTCTATGCACTTGTATTTTTTAACAATTGTATTGCCTTTTCATAACCTTGCCATTTATTTCTCAACTAACCCTAAGGGGATAAGCTGTAGCAGCATTAACATTTCCTATATACTCTACTTTTATTTTACACTAATCGCACTGCAAGTTTATAATACCCACAAATTACCACATTACCAAACTACCTGTACAGTAGGCTTACTAACTACAGTACAGTACAAGTTCCCAGATGCCAATTGTCTGTTGGGTGACACTAACAATATTATATTAGTTGCTTTATTAGTTTTAGTTGCTTTAGTTTGTTAACCATTACTCTAATTTTATTTACTACTGTGTATTTACTTACTTCATACCTTACATTTGTTACAATGCATTAAACTGTAATTAATGTATGGAAGGGAGGGGGAGGGGTGGGTAGATGGGGATTTCATTGAATTAAGTCAATCTTATTTTAATACAAATTTATTATTGTATTATTGGTTTTTTTTTAAATTAATTGTATTATCAATTTATTAGAATTTTTTTACAATCATCTCATTACAATGCACTGGAACTTCATTTAACGTATAATACTGTAGAAAGGGTGTGGTTGAGTAGATGGGAGAATTACTGAATAAAGTATGAATTTACCTTGTTTCACTGCATTTTTGAATTTTTATTTGTATGAACTGTTTGTTTTATTTTGGCCTGTGTGGGTCAAATTTGAAAAATGGGGTTAGTTGATTGAGTACTGCAGGGAGGGATGTATGTGTACACAAATGTATTATTATATTATTGTATTGCTCTATTGTATTTTTGAATTTTAAGTTCATTACCCAATTTCTCAGTATTTTTAGTTACTTTAAAGTTTGTATGTTTTATTAGTATTAAGTGTACAGTAATTAAGTGACTCATCAGTGTATTTATTTAAGTTGAACGCACCACCCTTAAGTGCTGCCGACCTCTAAAGGCGTAGGCCTATGTTCACAAAGTAAATACAAAAATTATAGGAAGGCATGTACTGTAGCACACTAGCTAGGAAGTCCCTCGTCATTGTTGTTTCCTATGTGTGTGAGTGATGAAGTTCCCATAACCATTGTCCCCCCCCCACAATAAATCATAATTTTCACCATAATGAATGAAATGTTTGCACCTTTCCAGTGCCGCTGCATCTAGCCTAGGCCCAACGAACGAGACCAGCGTTCTTCCTTTTGAAAAGGTGTGACTGCTGTGCTGTGAGGGTGCCATTTCTGCTGCATTACTTGAGGGGTTATGGCCTAGGCTACCTAGCCTAAGCCTAGTAGTAGGCTAAATTAAATGGAGAGCCTAGCCAAGTCCTACTCTAGTCTAGGCCTAGCCTAGCCTAGGCCCTACTACTAATAGGCCTATAACTCTTCTATAATAAGATAGCTACTCTAGGCCTAGCTAAGCAAGACCAAGCCCTACTACTACTAGTACTAGTATTAGCCTAGTAAAGTAGTAGTACTTAGACTAGGCCTAGTAGTATTAGTAAGCTAGGCCTATGCCCTAGGCCAGGTTAACTTAGTTACAGTAGGGTCAAGCCAAGCAAGGTAGGCCTAGGCCTCCCTACCTAGCCTATTTCTATTTTATAGTTGTGTAGGATACGACAGTCCATACACAAATGTATATTATATAATATAATTAACATAACCTGGTTGTTATAGGAATAAGGTTCAACTGTGATCTAAATGCCTACTTACAGTACTCTCAAGTGACAAGTGTAACCCACCACCACCCACTTTACAAATTAACAAGGAACCAAACAATCAATACGGTGATGAAGCCGGTCGACAAAACGGTACAAAAAGCATCACTGGAAAGTCCATATATAATCATTTGTGATGGGAATGCACACTCTTACATGATATTAATTATTGCTTTTAACCAAACAACAACCTACCGACAATATATTCTACGTGTTTTCGTCGGGGTACATCCTTTATTTTAGCGCTAATTTTTATACCATCCAAATGTATTCCAAAACACTGTTCTGTTCAAAGCCTACACAATTACAGGTCTTCTTGGCGGCCATATATAAGAATTTGCGACGGGTTTCGATTTTGTTTTGAAGGGCGCCTCTCGAGTAAAAAAAAACTACACTCAGTTAGATGACGTCACAACATTTAGTGGCAGTGAAAGGTCATGGGTCATTATTTCTCATACATTTTTGGCCTTAAATTGGGTCATTGCGTCTGCGCACACCGGAACACCTACTGTGAAATTGCGATATTTTTTTTTTAACCGTACATTTGCATGAAACTCCGCTGCCGCCTCGGATTGACTCGACACGAAGATCAACTACGGGGCGTCAACAAATCATTTGAAAACACATGTTTTTGATTATAACCAAAAACGTGGAATTTTTGGTACATAGAGAATTAAAGCCGCTTCTGAATAGGGAACTAGATTTTGGCGTTATACAAATATTGGATTGGATTGGTTTTGATCGGTTTCCACAAACTGCATACAGTATGTCAACAATAATACAATATGATTCTCACTCGCTACCCGGTCATAGGAGCAGTTGCCTGAATTTGTTAAATATATGTTTTTGATGGAGTTTGTTCTTTTGGTTATCAGATTTTGTTCCACCATCAAAATCATTTGGTCGTGTATTATTAATTGTGGCATAAATATGAGCTTGAAATATCATTAGAATATTATAACAATGAGAGTATCAGATTTTGTTCCACCATCATTTTCGTTGTGTTACTACAGAGTTTATAGTGGATACCTCCTCCATGGTTAAGAAGACTCTTTAAATATTTTCACTATCCAGTGGCGTATCCATGATTTAAGGAAGGGTGCTGAAAGAGAGTCCAAACCAGGTCAATGCCACCATTGGAGTAGACTTGCCACAAGTCTCTAATTTATGGATTTTTCGTAGTACATTAGCGCATTTCGGAAAGCGCCACCAGCGTCAGTTTATGTTGAGAAACTTTTTTGCCAGAAAAAGTATACTATGGAACGCCATGCAAATAAGTAATATGGAACGCCATTTGTGCCAAAATCGATTTATTCTTAAGCATTTCAACTGATTAAGACAAAGATTAGGGACTGGAACCCAGTCTACCCTTGGAGCTGAGGTGCGAACATTTTCAGTACCCTTTTAAATTGACACATTGTTAAAAAATAATTAATTGTGACATACTGTACATTTGAAATGAAATATTAGAATAAATAGTAATAATATAAAAAATAATAATAATAATTATTATTATTATCATTATTATTATAAGTCAATGGTGACGTCATCACTGAAACTCCCAATATTATATAGATTTTTATTCCCAACCGTGCGCGATTTTTTTTCCCGTACGAAACATTACATGAAACTTCACTCGGGCCATCTCGGATTGACTCGACTGAGTTCGATACGAGGAACAAGAGCAGACACTTCGCAATGTCGTGACGCTCGAGTTTTACTACAGTATTATTGCTCTTTCTATGTTCCTACGGTAGGCCTATGATATCTTACGGATTTATGGGATGTAGGCTACGTGTAACTGTCGACCTTCTTGGATGTTATTAAATGTTAGTATAATATCTACAACAACAACAGCTAGTACCCCCTTTTGTAAAGTGTAGATAGGTACAGTAATACCGAAAGAAAGAGGATAAACTATAGGCCTAACTACAGACTCTTAAGTCTACAAGGCCCCTCCTTAAATTATAGGCCTAGGTCCCTGGGTCCATGCTGACACCAACAGTCACGCTTCACATACAAACGTCGATTGAAATTTTGAAGGAAAAAAAATGGGAAAAAATTAAAGCATGAAATAAAAAATAGAGTGCATAAGAGAATAACTATTAAATAAATAAAATGTACCATTCGGCGGCGTTATTGAACTTGGCCAATCCTTGTAATGTAATTATAATGTTAAATAATAATAATAATTTCAGCATTAATTACCTTGACCTAAGCCTTGTAATGAAGAACCATACTACTAGGCCTATAACTAGCCCAGAGGGAATATCTTTTGTGTTATTTCCCCTTAACGTAGATTTTTTAATTGTTCTCTAATTCCTCCATTGTCTAAGTTCCCCTTAAGGTAGACCTACAGGTTGGTTTTAGTAACATAATAATTAATAATAATAAATAATCATTTCGGCATTACTTGTAATAACTTGGTCTGGCCTTGTAATCAAGAATCTGCAGATTAGGTACCGTACTACATGTCTGATAATAACTAGGCTTAATAGGCCTCATTTATACATTCATTTTGGTGCTCTGCCATTTTGGCAGGTCTTATGGCATCCAGTATGTTAGAGTAGACCGTGGGTTGAGGATCGAAAACGTTTAATTCTGTGACCCACCAATCCGGGCTACCTGGCTTTTGCACAAAAATGTCAATACTATTAAATTGTAACATAATTTGATTGTCGGCAATCGTGAATTTGGGGAAACTGTAACCAAAAATGAGAACTTATATCAAAAGTTGCTACATAACTATAGCCAATAAGAAGACGACTAACAATGAAGTTTGGCTTAGCTGCAAGGCCCTCAGCCAATCACAAACTACCTTCTATGCCGTTTGTCCAATGTAAATAGTAAACAACACACTCCACTTGCAAGTATGGCGTTCGACAGAAGTTCTTCAAATGATAAATCTGAGCCGGTTTCTGGCATATTTTTGTGATACATGTTGTAAGAACCTAGAGTATGGTTGTGTCATTAAGCGTAAACAGCTTAAAGAAATTTAAGGATGTGAAACTCTGTGGAAAACAACAAATAAGAGTCCTCAGTAAGGCCTATTAAGTTTCCGTCGAAGCTGATGAATACAATAGCCTACATATATAACGAAGGGGATCAGGGATGGTGGTGCAAGTAGTAGTAGTAAAAATTGCACCGAATCTGTTTAAAGGTACGTGTGTGGTTACATATAACGGTCAAAATGGTATGGTATGTTTTACTTAATTGAGAAGCACTAAGCGTCTCTCTATCACACCACACACGCAGACAGGAAGCCCTGCCTTTTCCTCAAACTGGGATACTATCGACAGCAAAATAACCACAGAGTACTGTATTGACGTGAATCAAATACGATGATGTTATATTGTAATAAGCATATTGAGACAATAATGTTGGCAATGAATCGACCCAGCATAAACAACTGACCATGAAGACAAATCAAGAATAGCCATCCACAATTATATAGCAACTATTTACTACTGTCTACCAAGAACATTTACTACACAAATTGAATCAATTCAGTTTTCTGGGGTGGGGGATGTGCCCTTCAGTGACTGTGCTTAGACTAAGTAATTCAGGCTTAATTGAT